>NW_015635035.1:279636-293063 GCF_001515625.1 Sinocyclocheilus rhinocerous | reverse complement strand
AAAAATTTGAATTTAGTTTTTCAGCCATTTTGACAGCCCTAAACCGGACCGAATTTAGTTCTCTTTTGCGTTGTCAAATTTATCCATATTTCTGCACTTCTCTTACTCCTAGATATTGACTTTTTTTTTTTTTACATTTTATGAGACGTGCAGCAAGTGAATGTTAGCTTAGGTCCCACCGGATAGATCAATAGGCTATGATACAATTCAAATGTACGCATCTACGTACCTCCTAACCTCGCAGCAGATTTGTTCTGAATGAATCTCTTCCCAAATCGTCCCTCCCTAACATTTTCGTCTCGTTTTTATTTGTTGACAGATAATGTCAATAGATTTTCGTCATAGTTTTTGTCATTTAAAACAAGTTTTAGTTCGTTATAGTCTCGTTTTCGTCAGTGAAAAAAATGTCGTTGACGAAAATTGACAAATTATTCGTCAACGAAATTAACACTGATTCAATTATATTTTAAAATGGTAATACTATAGAAACTTATTTTGAATTCAAATATTTCACAATGTTTCTGTTTTACTGTGTTTTGATAAAAAAAAATACAGTCATGATGAGCATAAATGGCCTCTTTCAAACATATTTAGACATTTAATTTTGGCATAAATTCTTACAGCCCTAATATTTAAATAAACCTCCGGGTCTGCCTCGGTTTTGTAAATGCCAACTTGCAAACACACCAAGTTCAATCGAAGTTAAGCCCATATGGGTTTAATATTTAATGCAACAAAGCTGTATATTTATCAGTAAGTGGGAAGAACCTGGGAAATTAACCAAAGATATTGGCGTTTCTATCACTAACAACACTTGAGTTACAGGAACCACCGTTAAAGTGGCAAACACAATTAAGTGGAACAATCACTTCCTTTTAGAAAAGATTGTACAATCTAAAAAAAAAAAAGAACTACACAGAAGGGAGTAAATGTGAGATAAAATCATTAGTATTTCTGTATGCCTATGTGCAGTGTTGGGAAAGTTACTTTGGAAATGTAATAGGTTACAGATTACAAGTTACCCTACTTAAAATGTAATAAGTAGTGTAAATTTTTAATTACTTTATTAAAGTAATGTAACTGATTACATTTGATTACTTTTCTAAATTTCTAATGTTTTCAACTGTTAATCATTTTCAAACATGTAAACCAGGCAGGGTTAAACTTACAAATGTGCTCAACACTGATAACTCTCAGACTTTCGATATCCTTCATAGTTTCGCTTTCACAACGAAACACACAGCGGGCTTGAGTGAGGAGCGGCCGGCGGGCTAGAGAACGTTGCGGCCGGCGGACTTGCGGCCAACCGCGTTGGATTTGAGACTTTAGTCTTTGCAACTTAACAGATCTTCTTTATGCACCAAGAGCTTGTAACATTCCAAAGAGTGAGGAAAAATTGAAATCGCCTCATATGACCCCTTTAAACCCGATGATGGTGATAATTTAGCTTGTACATTCTGTCTTATGGTTATCCTCTCAATGCTTTATCAGTGGATGAAGTGTGCCATATGAACTAATGCTGGCACTCACCTGCTCTGCTTTGCTCTGGCCGCTTCTTTATCCATGCCTGAGCTCCTGACGTGTGTCATGATTGTTCCCAGCAGGCCTGCAATCAGAGAGGGTGAGGCCAAATAGGTCAGATTGCCACTCCACTCAAGCAGAGGGCATCACCCTCTCTTGTGCATGAAATCAGTGACCCTCTTCTAAACTGGCATCCATTTAAACAGCTAAAAATTAGAGAATCTGTGCTGCATGGGATTGGAGTCATCGTTGATCTCTGCGCTTCTCCCTCAGCTGTAGAGAGGCTTACTGGCGACACTGCTGAAGGGCCACTATCGCTTTTAGTGGCCCTGCTCACAGGGGTTTGGTGATGAACAATTGTAGCAGAATGTGGACAGTACTGAGGGAATCCTAATGAATTCCACCAGCTGGGGGAGGAGGAGGGCCGTCATTAATATTTCAGAAGCTGGTCGACATCCGGCCGTACTTAAGAAGTGTGCATATGTAGGTCATATCTGCCATCATTTTAGTACGCCCAGCCCCTGTTTAACCCCGTTTAACTGGCATTTTCTGTAACGGCGATGGGATTGTGCATGTATTCCACTGTGTTGCACTGCCTTGTCATTTGGATTTTACCAGTTACATCTTTTACCACTTGGGCCATTTTCCCATATATTCTTAGAAAGGGCTGCTATCTACAACCAAATAAAAACAACTGACCTATTTTTTACATTTGTTATATTAATTATTTATATTCAAAAGATCGGGATGAGAAATTTATTTTTTATTATTCTTTTTTTGAAGAAAGAAATGAATACTTTAGCAATGTGCTAAACGCAATGTGTAAGTGGTAGACTGTAGACTGTAGAAGGTTCTTTAGATTATAAAAAGGTAAGAAAGAGATGGTTCTTTACAGAAACTTTGACTGAAACGTTCTTTGTGGAACCAAAAATGGTTCCTCTATGGCAGTGATCCTCAAATCTGGCTCGCGAGATCCACTTTCCTGCAGAGTTTAGCTCCAACCCTATAATCAAACAAACCTACCTGTGATTTTCTAATGATCCTGAAGACATTGATTAGCAAACTCAGGTGTGTTTGATTAGGGTAGAGCTAAACTCTGCAGGAAAGTGGATCTTGCGAACCAGATTTGAGGATCACTGCTCTATGGCATCGCTGTGAAGAACCTTTTGAAGCACCTTTATTTTTAAGAGTGTACAAAATATTTATATATCAAACAAATGTTGTTCCTGGTTGTTCTCCACAAAAATATTAATCCGTAGAACTGTTTTTACCATTGATAATAAGAAATGTTACTTGAACATCAAATCACCATATTAGAATGATTTCTGAAGGATCATGTGACACACATAAAACTAAAGTAGTGGCTGCTGAAAATTTACCATTGCTATCAAAGGAATAAATTGCATTTTAGAATATATTCAAACGGAAAACAGTTATTTTAAATTGTAATAATATTTCACATTATTTTTCTGTATTTGTGATCAAACAAGTTCAGCAACGGTGAGGAGTTTGAGTGATTTCTTTTAAAAATAATCATGCTATTATCATACCCTGGTTTTTAGCGTGGTAAAAAAAAGTTTTACCAACTGCTTTATTCTTCTTCTTCATACTTTTATCAATCAATTTTATACATTTTCTTGAATTTGCAGAGTGAATTACATAATTTTAAATCCTTATCACAATTATTCCATAGATTTACCCCTTTAACAGATAAACACCTACTTTTTGCATTAGTTCTTGCCCTAACTTTTTTAAACATATACAATCCTCTTAGATTATACTGACTTTCTCTTATTTTGAACAGCCTCTGAATACAATTTGGAAGTAAATTATTATAAACTTTGAACATTATCTGTGATGTACATAAATCAACTAAATCTACAAATTTTAAAGCATGTAAATGAATAAACAATTTGTTTGTTGGTTCATAATAATCAACCCTTTTAACGATCCTAATTGCTTTCTTTTGTAACATATATATATTGAATTTATATAGGTTTTATAAGTATGACCCCACACCTCCACACAATAAGTAATGTATGGAACTATGAGTGCACAATACAATATATATATATAAAGGTTTTTCATTCAAAATATGTTTTATTCTATTTAATATTGCAATGGATTTGGACATTTTTGTTTTTACAAGGTTTATATCTGTTTTCCAACATAATTTATGATCAATTATAACACCCAAAAATTTATTTTCATAGACTCTTTCTATTTCTTCATTGTTAATCCTTAATTTAATTTTATTGTTACTTTGTCGATTACTAAATATTATAAACTTAGTTTTACTTAAGTTCACATCCCCCAACATGACTGTATAGCTAAGGGACTCCAAGCATCTTAAATTGACATCTTTAAATAAGCCTTCATTAGCAGATTCTTGTGTCTTCCTGCACAATGCCCCAGTTTCCTATTTAGGCATTTTTTTGAGGGACCACCAGGAACAATAGCTGGAAGCAGTGGGTCATGTTCTCCTTTCCTTTGCTCAAGAAGGCTAGTATGAATGTTCTTCTGTGGTCTTCTCATTATTCTCATATGGATGGTCTTATGAATCATAGCAAGATGCAGAATTAGCCCAGCTGTTTGGATTTCAGACTTAATTAAGCCTAATTAAGTATTATCCTCATTAATCAGCTATGGTTCTCCAAAGAAGATGGTACAATCATATTTATTTGAAACATGTAAATTCAGCATAATTAGCAAGCTTCATTAGTACACATTTTGCATCATTATAAAATGGTATTTTCGTGTACTGTTCAAAGGTGAACACGCATTGGGTGAAACCACATTGTGGTATGGTAGTGAAATTTTTTATTTTTTGTGCACTCAGCTTTAGATGTTGTGGATGGGGAAAGGACCAGTTCTGCTCATAAAAATAATTCCAGGGCTTTTCACCAACAAGATTTTACTTTCATAGATAAGTGTTTTCCCAGAAGAGGATGCAAATAATGCAAATTAAAATATACTACCCATACAAATGTACAGTACATGTGATTCTGATACAATACAGTATATCATTATATATGACATGATATACATTGTACTCCAATGTACTTTCCAAGTACATCATATTGTATTTAAAAAAATGCTTGGCACTTGTATATGTCTTCCTTTTTTTCTGGTATGGATCACCCTAGTAAATGGCAAAAAAAAATGGTGCTTTTATTTTGGTGTGTGTGTGTAAATGTGATAAATGAGTGGCAAAAGGAAGCCATAATTAGTTTCCTCTTAGTGCTGAGCAATACATTTTTTTTTTTTAATCGAACAGGTTCTCTGTGTTCTTTTTGTGAATCTATTTATGGTGACTTAGGGTGAATTTATTAAGAACCTAACCAAAAAGCCATATGTGTAGACTTTAATAATATGCATTTATGGTGTAATTACTACATTTTCGTGTCAATCCATGTTCATATTTACTGCAAAAAAAAATGCGCTTTTACTTTAATTTAGCGCTTGCAGCACAGCAATAGACTCGGTGCGGAAATGATCTCTGCACTGCTGCAGACGCACTGCTTCTAGAGCGCACTGCCGGACAGCAACCGTGTGCAGTGAACGCTTTATTAAGCTGTTAACATGAGCGCGGAAAAATACGCACCGCATTCGCACTGCAAACGGAGTAATGTGAACCTGGCATTATGTGTGTGTGCTGCGAGTGTGCATGAGCGCAGTCTCCAAGAGAGCGCGCGAGCGCGGAATGGTTAAACACTGGCAAGAATTAAAAAGTAATGCAATTTATAAACTTTAGTGACGATGTGACACTGCCTCGATTGTGCAAGTGACAATTCCTGTGTCAACTGTGCAGTGTGCAGCTCGCTTATAGACAGACGCGATGTGTGGTGATTTGAAGACATTTGCATATTTTGAGAGAGAGGGCGCGCGGTGATTCACGTATGCTGTTTGTGAAATTACGTCTGCACAGTTATTTAATTAAAAAATATGAAGGAGTACCTCACCTTCAGCATTATAATTATTTCACCCGCGCCGGACAGAGACTGAGACTGTGCCGCTGCATGTCGTGCCAAACCTTCTCACGGCAGGCGCGTCATGATCGGTTTTTTGAGATTGGCCTTTTTAGAGACCGCTGATCAATCATCCCAAAGCGATTATCGGCCGATAGTGATCGGTAGCCGATCAATCGGAGCACCCCTAATTAAGAAACATGCCATATGGATTACCATTACAAATGAATGTTTTTGTTAGAATGTATAAAGTGTTAATTAAATTAAGTGTTAAGTAAATGTTTGTATCCAGCATGACACAGTTTATTTTCGTGTATGATTTAAGAACCATAAATCCAAAATGAAAGTTCAACTGCACACCTGTGCTTGTGTTGAAGGTTCAGCCTCGCCATAATGGTTTTGTTTCTCCACAGGTGGTGCCAGCTTGTCTGTGGGCGTCTTGTGGTGTATCTGAGGAAGGAAATTAGATATGGCAGCCAATAAGAGTAAGGGTCAGAGCTCCCTTGCCCTGCACAAGGTCATTATGGTGGGCAGTGGAGGCGTAGGAAAGTCTGCTCTTACCCTTCAGTTTATGTATGATGAGGTAAGTCAACAGACCAAAATCTGGCAGATACAGAAAGTGTTTTTTTTTGTGTGTGTGGAGGCTTCACTTATTCCATAAGTGTCAAAAAGAAAAAGTCTTCAAAATTCATTGCCTTGGTTTATTTAACAGTAGTGATTATTGCTATTTTCTGTCTCTCAGTTTGTTGAAGATTATGAGCCCACAAAGGCCGACAGCTATAGGAAGAAAGTGGTGTTAGATGGAGAAGAGGTGCAGATTGACATTTTGGACACAGCTGGGCAGGAAGACTACGCGGCCATCCGAGACAACTATTTCCGTAGTGGAGAGGGTTTCCTTTTGGTGTTCTCCATAACGGAGCACGAGTCTTTCACGGCCTCAGCAGAATTCAGGTCAGTGGTATTGCACCATTCTAGCTACTTGAAGCATAAGCTAGTACAAGCTAGTACAAATTTGAAAATTGGATCTCCCGTCGTGACCTAGTATAGTCAGAAAATTTGGCCACTCAACATTAAATATATCCGTGTATGTTACAGGGAGCAGATCCTGCGGGTTAAAGCTGAGGAGGATAAGATTCCACTGCTTTTGGTTGGAAATAAGTCGGACCTTGAGGATCGGAGGCAGGTTTCAGTGGATGAGGCCAGGGGAAAAGCAGAAGAATGGGGTGTGCAGTATGTAGAGACTTCTGCCAAGACACGGGCCAATGTGGATAAGGTAATATTTGTGCCTGTGTTTGTTTGTTTTTTTAATTTAGATTTTAGATAGGATCTAGATAGAGTCTGTCTATCTGTCTCAGGTTAAATTTTTCTGGTGTATTTTTTTTTTTTCTCTTCTTCATTATATCTTTTTAAAATGACTTCAGTATTACCATTTAGTTTTGTTTCCCGTTTAGTGACATATTACCACAAATTGTTCCATTGCTGTGCATAACCATACACTTGCTTTTATAAAATGCATCTTGTCTGTATTGTGGAATGATGGATGCCTTGACGACAGCAAGATGATAGTGGCTACAGTTTATTAAATGTAGCCGAATCCAGTTTTGGAATATTTTCTGTGTAATGCAGTTCCTGATGGAAGTAGTTTATCAATATGTACTCTAGTGCCACAAAATTACAGGAGTAGAGAGGCTGTTCAGCAAAAAATAGAAACATGTGCATACATTTTTTTTCTTCTTTTAATTCTACCTGGTTGTCGTTTGTTTTTATATCACAATGCGGTTGCGGTTTCCTGTTTTGTTCAATTGCAAACTCGCATTTTAACAAATATTTTTGCTGCTAGTATTCATTTGTTAACCTTGTCATACTGCGCAATAATGAACCCTTTGTCTTTCCAAAGGTATTTTTTGATCTAATGAGGGAAGTCCGTGCTAAAAAGATGTCAGAAAATAAGGACAAAAACGGGAAGGGAAAAAATAAGAAGAATAAGAAGAGCTTCAAAGAGCGATGCTGTTTACTTTGAACTACACTTGGACTTTTCCCCACCAAATCTGCTTGCTACTCTGTGGGGAAACTCCATCAGAGCCCTTTTTCTTTATTAAAATCAAAACTTGATTAGTAAGGTTTTGTACTGGTCAAGGTAAGCCTTCATCACAATCTTTCATTCCCTTAGTTCATTTCAAATAACTAGACTAAGATTGAATGGTATGCATACTTTTTAACAGAAGATGACCACTGTATGGCTACTGGTTGACGACTGTGGCACTTTAGGATATCGTGAAATGTAGTTGGCCAACACTAACTTTATTGCTCTGCAATGTATCTTTCCTTGACAGTTTTAAGTAGAAATCCTTTTTAGTAGGCAAAGTTATCTCTTCTTTTTTTTATTGCATGCTTTTTGAGTATTTTTGTTAGGTTTTTTAAAATCTAACCATTTTATTTCAACACCTGTTGACACCATCAATGCATAGAGAGCAAGAAGTGTTTTTGTAGATCAAGATGTATTGTGGTAGTACTGTGGTTTTTAGACTGTCATGGATGACGCCATTGAAAAGCACACGTGTTATTGAGGACAGAGTGCCGAAGCATGGACTAATAGTGCCACCTGGTGGGTCATAAATGTACCTTTTCAGGAAGTCCTCATGCCTAACTGCAAGTTACTAACCTCTGTGAACTGATCTGCCTTTATGCTTTCGTGTTTTATTGAAATATTTTTGTAGGACTTGTTACATTTCCACCACTGTTTTATGAGAAGAATGTATTCTGTGTGAAAATGTGCCAACAAGCGCCATGACTAAAACCGCTTCGCTGCATTTTCAGTCTGAACATAAGACACGTTTTATTTAGTGTTTGTTTAGCACTCTGAGCTCGGAGCTGCGGTTTCACCAGTAATTTAAAACTGCTCTTTTATGCAAATATCACCTAACCTAGACTGCAATTTGTGTTGTAGTTTTCCACTGGCTTTTAGAAGAAAAACTTCAAAGTATGTTGCCAAATAAACTTTTTTTTTTTTCTCCTTTGTATCACTTGTTTTTGACTTCTAGGATTTGTTGAATTTGAACAATTGGTACCTAACATGGAAATACATTTCTTTAAAATGTTTTTCATAAGATCCTTATGAAGCGAAAAGGAAAGGTTCTAAGAATTTGCCATACCCTGTATTAGGTTAATAACTGTAGTGTTTTCTTAGGGTAATAGACTGTGGTGCTGCTATTATAACTTTACAGTTTTACAGTTAACTTTAACAATGTTAATGATTTTATTATTAATAATAATAATAACTATTATGTAAATTATGTAATTTTAATAATAGTTATTTTTTGTTTAACATTTTTATCATTGTTGTTTTAATATATAATTATTAACAATAATAAGCATAATCTATTATTTTTGTTTTATAAATTATTTTTTAAATAATTATGTAATTCTGTTATCAATATTGTTATTGTTGTATTATTATCACTATTATTAATAATAACAGTATATTTTATTTATCACTTGTAATTATTAACAATAACAATTGCAATATATTTTTTTGTATTAAAAATAATTTAAAACACTTGTAATTTAATGATTTATTATTGTTATCATTATTTATTAGTCTATAGTATAAATCTAAAATAGACTATAGTTTTAATATATAATTATTAACAATAATAAGCATAATCTATTATTTTTGTTTTATAAATTATTTTTTTAAATAATTATGTAATTCTGTTATCAATATTGTTATTGTTGTATTATTATCACTATTATTAACAATAACAATTGCAATATATTTTTTTGTATTAAAAATAATTTAAAACACTTGTAATTTAATGATTTATTATTGTTATCATTATTTATTAGTCTATAGTATAAATCTAAAATAGACTATAGTATATAGGTTTATTATTTTTTTATCATTGCTTTATTTTATTCTTCTTAACAATAACATTATTATTATTATTATTATGATTGTTGTTGTTGTTGTAACACACTTAGTGTGGGCTAAACAGATTTACATTTAGATGTAAAACTAAAATAATGTTTAATTTTAATAAGTAAATGAACTAGTCTTGATTTGTTTCTATTAGTGTTGGATCTCAAATTCATCAGTAGGTAGTATCTGTCTTCCTTGCAAATGTGTTTAAAAATCAGAGAGGGAGAGAATATAAACATTTCACCACAACGTAATAATCAGGTTAGTATTGTTTAGTGTTTTGTTTTTGTTTTTTAACTGCTGCATCCTGAATATTCTGGTCTACTGACAGCAGCAGATGCTCTGTTGGATCAGTAGTGCTGATAAACCTTAGTGTACCACTGGATGGCAGTCATGGTGTTTCCACATACACAGATTCAGATTGTGCTGCTTGCTGCAACATGGAGCTGTTTCTAGATGTATTGATCAGGATCAGTGGTTTCTAATGCATGCCATTTGTTACAAGTACATGGCATTTAGTAACACTGCCCAATAAGTACCTTAATTGTGACTACAATTAGGCAAGGTTATGCATGATTATACCCTATGTTTGAGTTTTCTTCTGTAATTAAGAAACATTATGTTTTGAGACCAAGCATTTAGCACTGAAATCAACCTCTTTCCATTAGCAGTAAGAAACCTTCCATGCTTTTCCATGTGTTGAATGTATTTATACATCCTCTAAAGCCATTCGAGTGGCATCAGCGGCACAGTATTTGGTATTAACATTATCCATTAACAATTAATCTTATTAGGGCTGTCAGTCGATTAAAATTTATCTAATCAATTACCGTATTGGCCCGAATATAAGACGACCGCGTTTTTTCAGATGTATTTCCAAGAAAAAAATATCGTCTTATATTCGGGACAATACGGTATATGATGTGTCGATTTATTAATCGCAAATTACATTTGGATGTGAAAATACCCCCAAAAGATTATTTAATGCTAATTTTGTGTTAAATGAGAAAGTATTAAGTAGACATTACAAATGGCTTTAGAAATAAATATTTTATTTGATTCAACATAAAATCTATTACACATAAACGTTCAGGCTACAACGGCCTAACATAAACTATGGAACATAAAAGAAGATAATTTGAGAAACATCAGTATTTTTTCGTTCATGCAATGGAAGTCATTGGTGAACAAAACAGCTTTGTTACCAACAGTCTTTTGTTCCTTTAAGTCACTGGGGTTTGAGTAGCCTAAATGATGACATAATTTAAAAAATTTTGGGTGAACTATCCCTAGTTTTTTCCTTTTTTTTAAAATAAAATAATACTCTTCATTCGATTCGTTTAAACGGCTGATTCATTCAGGAATGAAGTAAACGGCTCACTTTATGAATGGGCCTTTGAATCATTGGTTCACTCGATTCGTTCAAAACGCAGATTCATTCAGAAACTAAACACCGCTGTGTTGCTCGGAGACGCATAACAATTCAGCTGTGGCTTTATATAGGTAATGTTTTCGTTGGCAAAACTGAGCAAAAACAGACGCTATTGTGTTTAAAATATAACAATATTAACTTCTTATTTACTGAACTGTTGTATAAATCACATTTGCGCTTGTTATATTCGGGACAAACAGCACTCGTGTGATGCTGCTCTCGCTGCGCGTGTGATATATCGCTTATATGATATAAATATGAGACAAAAACTCATACAGGGGCATTGTTTGCCCCAATATCTTAAATTTTAGGGCATAACTGCATTTATGGTGTTGTTGCTCTGCATCTGTCAACAGTCAACTGTATGAAATGTAAGATGAAGTACAGGTCTGGGGGCCGAGCCAGTGTGTTAACTGCGTTAAAATATTTTAATCGCGTACATTTTTCATAACTAATTAAGTTAACGCGTCAAACTGACATCCCTAAATCTTATATTTATTCAAACTATTAAATAACCTTCAATCGTATTATTTCTGTCAAATGTTTATTTCAAAGTGGTTTTTCATTTGTTTCTCTCTTTATATTTAAAAGAATAAAGCTAAAACATTCACAAAGATGAGGCAGAATAAGAAGTTGCAAAATAATAAAGTCATCTGCAAAATTCAAATTGTAAAGGAGAATTTGATTGGTTGTATGTATGTATTTATCTATTTATCTATCAGTGTGATGAAATATCTTTTATTATGCTTTAGACACGGTCTCTGCTTCCTATTATTTGTGCTGTGGAATTATTAGAGTACAAACCCATACAGAACTACAAAATATGTGAGAAAGTTGTAAATAACGGAAGAAGTAGTGGGTGAGTTTGAAAATATTTAATATTTGATATTGATTTGTTAAAATGGCTTCTTTCAGATGTCCTTTGCATTCACCGTTTGCACTGATTATTCATGAACCTTGCAGTGGTACATGATTGAGGTCATCAAACTTCCTTAATCAACAGGAGATGTCTTGATTTTTATAAGAGCTTTCTGTTAAAGCAACGATAACAACAAAAGTAAGATCTGAAAACTGCACTGATATTAGTTTCATTTTAAGACAATCTTGGGGAACATGTGTGTTTGTGGTTACAGTTCAGAGGCAGAAGAATTTTGTTTTTCAAGACCTCCCATTTCAACCAAATGTCTCAAGAAATCTCCCTCTGGTCATTATTTTTATAGTTTTCTGTGAGTTTATGCACTCATATCATTATTATGACTCCCAAAGCCAGTGAACCTTTAAAAAGATAATAGAGGATATTTTCCTCCTCCTCGTCATATTCAGCACAAAAGCATCCTACTTTTTTCCCTTGCTTCTGTCTTCTGAAAGTATATTTCTGTGATTGATTATGCCTTTTTCTGTAATGACTTCTGACTAAATTTGAGTTGCAGGAAAGCAAAGAGGTCAGCCGCCGATTCTCATCTATCTGCAGGTAGACACTAATAAGGCACATGACATTTTCCCTGATGCTATCACACACGATCACACCATCTCTGTGCGGATCTGTAACGCTGCTCTTAATATTCTCTCACTTGAGTGTTTGTATTAGACTCTTATTAAAAAACTTCAGCTGTTGGTGCTGAGCATTATTGCAGCCATATTTTTTTGTAAAAGAAAGCAATATCCTTCTCTAATATCCTAATATCTCTAGACTGAATATTCCATCTCTGGTTTCTTTGCCGAACGATACTTCGAATAAATCTTAAAGCCATTATTTTGCAAGCTGCAGATTGCTCTTAAAACAGAACTGATAAATGTTATACTCTGAGGTCTAAGGGGGGAAATCACTAAGAATGAATTGCACTCACTGATTGTGTCGTTTCTTTGCACATGATGTCTGCATTGTTTGAAAGAAATTATGCAAATTATGCAGTTATGCAAAGCAGTCAACGGCGAAGCACCCTAAAAATATTATGAAATATGCAATGTCCCTATCTATCTATCTATCTATCTATCTATCTATCTATCGTTCTGTCCATCTGTCGTTCTATCCATCTGTCGTTCTATCTATCCATCTATCTATCTATCTATCCTTCTGTCGTTCTGTCCATCTGTCGTTCCATCCATCCATCCATCTATTGTTCCTTCTGTCATTCTGTCCATCTGTCGTTCTATCTATCTATCTATCTATCTATCTATCTATCTATCTATCTATCTATCGTTCCTTCTGTCCATCTGTCTGTCTATCTATCTATCTATCTATCTATCGATCGTTCTGTCCATCTGTCATTCTATCTATCTATCTATCTATCTATCTATCTATCTATCGTTCCTTCTGTTGTTCTGTCCATCTGTCATTCTATCCATCTATCCATCTATCTATCTATCTATCTATCTATTGTTCCTTCTGTCATTCTGTCGTTCTGTCCATCTGTCGTTCTATCTATCTATCTATCTATCTATCTATTGTTCCTTCTGTCATTCTGTCGTTCTGTCCATCTGTCGTTCTATCTATCTATCTATCTATCTATCTATCTATCTATCGTTCCTTCTGTTGTTCTGTCCATCTGTCATTCTATCCATCCATCTATCTATCTATCTATCTATC
>NW_015635035.1:233281-278281 GCF_001515625.1 Sinocyclocheilus rhinocerous | reverse complement strand
ACCTCAGAGTTTCTGCTAGATGAGATTTCTGGTATTAAGTCAGATGCAGAGCTAACTCAAGGCACTGCATGTTTTTCATTAGTCTAGTAAAAGTACCTTCTTGAGCTCATTGCTTCTTTTTATAGCACATCTGTAGTTCAAAGAAAGCAAAGGCAACACCAAGGTACAAAGGAATATCAGAATTGTCTGGGTGGGTTTTGTTGTAAATTATGGTTTTATTTGTAATATGTCTAGATCGAATGACTGCATGAAATATTTACACAGTAACGTTTTGATGGAAAAAAAGGTTAATGTGATGTATCCTTTATATACTATGAAGGGTCAATTTATAGTTATTAGTTGATCTTAATGGATCTTAATTCATTTCAGTATTTCCAGACAGAAACTATTGTTCTAATTGTTGTTCTTAATATACTGCATATATAATATGTGACTAAATCATAGACTGTAAAAAAAACATGGACGTAGTGTCCGTGACGTCACCCGTAGGTTTCTGAAGAGCATTTTTGAAGCCTAAAGTGGCTGGAGCCATCTTGACAGCGCGTCACTCTCGGATGATTGGAACTGGGCAAAGAGGCGGGATGTGGGTGGAGCTGGTTGCTGAAACCACGCCCGCCTAGCTCGACAGTGGTGACAGCAGCGTCAATACACCTGTCACTCAAGTGGCCACGCCCTTAATTATGCAGAACTTTAAGGCTTAATTGAAATGAATGAGTTATAAAAAAAAATTCACCCCCCTCACAGTTGTCATGAGCAAGGAGGAATGGCAGAGGATCGCCAAATCCAGGTGTGAAAAACTTGTTGGATCTTTCCCAAAAAGACTCATGGCTGTATTAGATCAAATGGGTGCTTCTACTAAATACTGAGCATTTTTCAGTTTTTCTTTTTTAATAAATTTGCAAAAATGTCAACAATTCTGTGTTTTTCTGTCAATATGGGGTGCTGTGTGTACATTAATGAGGAAAAAAAATTAACTTAAATGATTTTAGCAAATGGCTGCAATATAACAAAGAGTGAAAAATTTAAGGGGGTCTGAATACTTTCCGTACCCACTGTAACTTCATGTCATTCCAAACCTGTATGACATTTTGTTTTATGTGTGGAACACAAAATAAAATCTTTTGAAGGCCGTTAGAGACAAATCTTTCATTGTATAATGTACCCTGAATTTATTATTTTTATTTTTTAAATAATTTTGTTTTTCACAAAATAGAAAATCATACAGGTTTGGAACAACATGAGGTTGGATAAATGATGACAGAATTGTTATTTTTGAGTAAATAATTTTTTAATCCATCACATTTCTGGTCTTATTATTCATCAATTCATCATTAAAAAAGGCTTTTATAATCTTTAATTGAAATGCAATAACTTTTCTCTAAAATGGCGTTCCTTTTCCACCAATGCCACATGGTTACTGGTTAACCAATAGCCAAACGGCTATTTAGGTGTTGTTTTAGCAATTCTCATTTGATCAACTCTCACTCTGAATATCCTGTTTCACTTTATTTCCCTACGGAAACATGGTTGCGAATCAGTAATTGGAGTTGACTTTAAACTGCAGATTGGACAATCACTAAATGGATGGCCTTAAACGATGATGCATCAGCAAATATGCACAGCACAATTTGGAGTGTCTCTAGATAATTCTGTCTGAGCATTATCTCAGTATTAAAATGATAAATATTGTCCTTCAGTTCAAATTGACTATTTCATCTATTCATTTAATTGTTGTTCTTAAGACTCAGATCATGCCTCCGCTGACTCCCCCACAATAGGGAGGAGGAAATCTAATCATAGGAGCTCACTGCTTCCGTTTATTAGGCCTGGAGGGGACCCACTCCTTTGCATATTCATAACATTGTTCACTATTGTTGTGAGGACTTAAGAGATGAGCTACAGCATACAGCACTGGGAGTACAGCCCTGTTCAACAACCCCATAAACAGCATTCAGAGAAACTGCTAATTACCCACAGAATCAGGTCAAGCACAAGTCATCCGAGCTGAAAACCTCTTACGATAAGATATAATTAAAGCGTGAACTATTAACATTGAGTAAAGTTTACATTTTCGTAAAAAAAAAAAAAAGCAAATGTGATGCTTTCTTGATTATCTATCAAAGGTCAGTGTAGACTTATTAGTTGATCCTAATGGATCCTTATTCATTTTAGTATTTTAAAACAGAAACTTTTAAAGGATATCTGACAGCAACTTTCAAAAGAGCCTTGAGACTAATGATGCTTTTTACTTTGGATTCCTCTTTAATCAGCCGAGATGTGCTTGACCATCATGTCAAAGTTTTAGTCATTAGTCTTTGCAATGACTGATATATATATAAGACAGTGGACTAAATTAATTGGAAGTCTTCCATGAAAGCTTTCAATAGATGTGATGTTTTCTGTTCAGATAAATGAATACTGCATCTTTTCATGTTTTCCATGAATAACAAAAATGCAACCATGTTTTCAAGTGTTTATTCTATTTTTTCCCCCACTGTCTAAATTTCCATCCACCTTCCAATTTGGAAATACTGCCCTTTTATTCGTGTATTGAAAGAGAGCCTCTGATGGAGCAAGATTGCATGTAATGACATCTCTACATCTCTTCATCTGAATCCCGTAGACCAATCAGAAGGTTTAAAGAAGAGATGGACTGCACATTATAGAGTGTCAGAGCTGTTAGTGTTAACACACAGAATGACAAACTCCTATTAGAGCAAACAGCCAGGCATTACGGACAGATGCCCTGCTCCCAGAGGAGGTCATTACGCGCTGGCTGAGCTAGACTTACCGCGTGGAGGAAGTTTCATGTACGGCACTCCTCCAAAGGCAGGACGAGCGGCTGACGAAAAACTGGAGTGATGTAGATTGAGCACAAAAATAATGGATTATCATGATGTTAAATTTCCTGGAGGAATGTCAGATGATATATCTAGATGGATTTGAAATGTGATAAATCCAGCTGACAGAGTAGTCCTGACCTTAAGGCATTCGAATATGACGGCAACTAATGGTGAAATTTGACAGACCACAGTGGAATATTGTGGGACTTGAAACACCTGCAGCATAATTCACCTCTTTCCCATTCTAAGCATTGCTTTCCAGAACATTTCAATGACTGTTTTCTGCACTGATAAGCATTTTAGGACTACAGGAGTGCTAATAGTTTAACTTACTAAAGATGAAGACATGCCCTTTTGTGTAGCTTGTGAAAAATGAGGATGAACATTGTAATATGGCTTGCTCACCAGTGGATCCTCTGCAGTGAATGGGGTGCCGTCAGAATGAGTCCAAACGGCTGATAAAAACATCACAATAATCCAATTGATGACTCCAGTCTATCAATTGAAAAAACGTGTGTTTGTAATAAAAAAATTCATCATTGGGCAGAATTTGCTTAACCATGCCCCTCCAACCGTTAGTTTGCTGCGAGTGAAAGATGAGAGCGCAAAAATAAAACCCCGCCCTCTACTCAATATTCTGTTTCAGGTGGAAATACGTCACCATACTGAAATAAAGTCGGCAGCAACTTCTGGTTCACACCTGAAACAGAATATTGAGTAGAGGGTGTGGTTTTATTTTTGCGCTCTCATCTTTCACTTGCAGCAAACTAACAGTTGGAGGGGCGTGGTTAAGCAAATTCTGCCCAAGCCATGGCCCAAGGTCATCAGAGCAGGAGTGCCATTCTGGAGCGGAAGGAAAGACAAGACAAATATTTACCAAACATTACCAAGACAAACATTTTTTTTCAGAGGATTAACTTGCACGGATTAATTGTTCACCTTAAGACTAACAATGTGCACTAACAAAATAAATATTGTACAGTTTGATTTCATGCAGACTTTAAGATGATTTAACGTCAAACCATAATGTCTTGCTAAAATACAAAATCCATATTATTGCTTTTTCCAGTGAAAGACATGTCTTGTCTGAATCAGGTGAGAAATATGCACAGATTAAGCACTGTTTATAGGATGGATGAAGTTAAAACACCCTAAAAGGGTCATCGGATGCCCATTTTCCACAAGTTGATATGATTCTTTAGGGTCTTAATGAAAAGTCTATAACATACTTTGGTTAAAATTTCTCAATGGTAGTGTAAAACAACACCCTTTTAACCTGTCAAAAACAGCTCCGTTCACAGCAAGCCATTTTGGTGCATTTCCCTTTAAATGCTAATGAGCTCTGCTCACCCCGCCCCTCTCTTCTGTGGGGTGATGAGCAGTTTTCTGAGAGACTGTAAACTTTAGCCACATTCATTGTGAAACTTGCTAACTAGCACATTATTAGGAAAGGCGATTTGTAAAAAAAAAAAAAATGATACACTTCTTTTGGAGGTGAAGCTGGATCACGAATGATTTGCGTGAACAGACGCATTTAGGTACTTGGGTCGGAGGATGTATTCCCTGCAAAAAAACAAAGCTAATCCACTGCGTCTTCAGCGGCTCAGATGTCAGGAGTCAATGACGACTGCTATGTTCATTACTACATCTATTCTGGTCATTCTGGTCTACTCCTGCTTCGGCGTCGAAACAATGGCTGACTGTTGACAGCTCACTCAGGGAGGGTCTAAGGCATTGGTCTCAAACTCGATTCCTGGAGGGCCACAGCTCTGCACAGTTTTGCTCCAACCCTAATCAAACACACCTGATCCAGCTAATCAAGGTCTTCAGGATCACTAGAAACTTCCAAGCAGGTGTGATTTGGAGCTGGTTGGAGCTAAAGTGTGCATAGCTGTGGCCCTCGAGGAATTGAGTTTGAGACCACTGGTCTTTAGCGGAACCTTTACGATTAATTAACCGTGACGTTTTAAAGCGCGGTTAATCGCGAAACCGGTTAATCCCTAGTCTAAGGTAAACGCCAGTGTCAATCGACAATCGTGGAAGGGGCCTTGGCCTGTGTGACGTCACACAGACAAGAATCTGAGAACGGTTGATTTTAGAAATTGGTCATGATTTATCAAGATTAAAAAAAAAAACAATGGGTGGATTTTTTTTATCATTATAGGGTGGTTGTGTACACACACTGCCAACACATATTTCAGTTCAAACAACGTGTAAAAGTCAATTTTGCATCCGATGACCCCTTTAATGATAGATTTGTTTCTTACAAACATGCAGCATTTCACTTCAGAAGTAGTTTGTAACGAGTGGGGCGGAGCTTCTTCCCGATCTCCGAACTTTGTTACATAGTTATTTTATGGGCTAGAGTTGTGTGGACAACTTGTGGATTATTGATATTTTTTAATCAGCTGTTTGAACTCTCATTCTGATGGCACCCATTCACAGGATCCATTAGATGTAATGCTGAAGTTCTTCAAATCTGTTACAATGAAGAAACAAGCTCTCGACTTTGATGGCCTCATTTATTTGTCCTTTTATATATTTAATTTATCAAAGTGTTTGAAATCACTTACAGCACCTGTAACTACTTAATAACATCATTTTTTTAGTAAAACAAGAAAATTAAATGACTGGATCAGCTTGCAGAATTAACCAGTCTAAAATGATATTTAAAGTCAAGTTTAAAAAAAAAAATTATTTAAATTACATTTAAATATTCCCTTTTTAAGCGATCTTTAGATATGGCCTTAAAGAAAGGTGTCTAAACAAGAATCCACATTTGTCTTTATTCTCCCGTGTCCACTGCAGTAAAGTGGTAGTTTGTGAGTCTGGGAGAGATATCATGTCCCATGGGATACAGAAGTTCACAACAGAACCAACCAATTATGTAGCTTAAACTTTGGCTGAATACAAATGCAGTCTGTTCTTTGCTGTCACTTCACTGACTGCTGCCCAGCCAACATTTGTATGTGGGGCCCATATGGGTATGAACTGGGCTGAAAAATGGGCCCTATATAGGATTGTCCGCGGGTTCCATAATGGCCCCATGTCAATTGCCCACATGGATTTCATATAGGATTGCACTTGTCACAAGGTGGGACCCAATTGGGCAACATGCACGAGACCCATCTCGGTCCCATAAGTTCAATTACATAAGAAGTAACTGTAATTAAATTACAGAAAAAAACAAGAGTAATCCCTTACTTTACTTTTTCAAGGGAAAAGTAATTAAATTACAGTAACTAACTACTTAGTAATTAGTTACACCCAACACTGGTTTCCCCATTCAGAACCCACATAGAGATTACCCATGTGGGTTCTACCTTGGGCCCATGCAGGCAGCCTATATGGGACTGATTGTGTTTGCCCATGTCTGACCCATATGGGTTGGCCAAGCAGGCCCCATATGTGTTTCCCCATTCAGAACCCACATAGAGATTACCCATGTGGGTTCTACCTTGGGCCCATGCAGGCAGCCTATATGGGACTGATTGTGTTTGCCCATGTCTGACCCATATGTGAAACCCATATGGGGGCCATATGTGTTGCCCATTTTGAGCCCATGCCCTCATTTCCCATTAGTGACCCAACTAGGCCCCACATGGGAAGCCCACCTGGTTTTGCCCATGTGAGACCTACTTAGCTGACCTAAGTGGGCCCCAGATAAGATGCCCATTTTGGGACCATGCCCACTTGGTACCCATGTAGCCCAAGTATAAACCATGTGGGGCCCACATATACATGTTGGCTGGGTGAAGCCCTTTAACAGTGTGGAAACTGACAGCCTGTCAATTTTTGCTGTATCCTTAAACAAAACATACAGCTGCAAATCCCTCCATATTGCTTTCATCTTTCTCATCTCAATTTGCAGTAGTTAAACATTAATAGATTTTTTTTTTGCTTGCGTCCTGTCAGTTGCTTGTGTCCTTATATTTTACTCGGTTGTAAGAATATACCAAATATAAATTTGTGATTAGTCATCAAAATCAAACTGACTTCAGACATCTCATTGTGTGTATTAAAATATAAATTTATGTGGTGTAGTTTTCAGTGCATGAGAGTCGGAGAACCCTGTGATGGTCTTAATTGCATCTTGCAGTCATACAGTGGTTGTGTATGTCAGCGGTGTATTCCTCAGGGAGAAGTAATCACCTGACTGATAGAACAGCTCTGCGTGCATCTGTCTTCCCCTTGTTGTAACGTGATGATAAAGAATTAGGCAGCCTTTCATGCAAACTTTGATGTCTCCAGCATCTTAATCTGGCTCTCGCCTTGTGTGTGCTTGCATCTCAAATATTTAATTTATTTGTAATGCCGGTGTCATACCTTTAGAACTTTAGATATTTGATTTGAAGTGAAAATAACTAGTGGATCTAATTAAAATTAGGGATGCACTATATATTGGTGTCATCCTTTACAAAGCGAAAATATATGGGAATATATTGGAAAATGTAATGCAATATATATTTAAAAACCGTTTCCATATATGGGAAACTGGTGCTTATATTTTTCAATGTACTGCAATATATAAATCTCGCTTTATTGTTTGCATAGGAACACATTTCATGTAATAAAATATGTGTGATGGAGTATAATAATGGTAACACTTTATTTCGATAGTCCACTTTAGACATTCTACTAACAGTAAGTAACTTTGCAACTACATGTCAACTAGCAGTCATTAGAGTATTAGTAAACTGTCTGCTAAATATCTTCTAACACTTTATTTTGATGGGTCCACAACATACAACATGTCTGCTTAATATCTTCTAACATTTTATTTTGATGGGTCCACAACATACAACATACTGACTATGAGACACTGCAAGTATATGTCAACTTATTCTACAAACCCTAAACCTACCCTAACAGTCTACTCTGAGAGTTAGTAGACATGTAGTTGCAAATTAATGAGAATTAGTTGACATGTAGTTGACATGTAGTTACAAAGTTACTTATAGTTAGTAGAATGTTTAAAGTGGACTATCAAGATAAAGTGTAACCAATAATATTTACTGAAAACACATTACAATATTTGGATTTTTAATCTTGTTGAAATCTTACAATATAAGTCGATTTTCAATATCTGGAAAGTGCCTATTCCTTATGTATTATTCAGTATTTTGTAAAATATCAACAATATATTATTTTGTATATTTTTAATATACATTAAGTAATTTAATATATTTTCATTGCATAATGGATATAATTTATTGGCCAATATTAGAGATTTTATGTATTTATTTATTGGTATCTGTTGGTATATTTATTGGTGTTCGATATTAGATATTTAATTGTGCATTCTCATTTCCCTTATTTTTATCTTTAGATTAGCTTTGCTGTCATCTAACATTCACTTCAATTCTTTGTAAAGTCTAATATTACTACTAATAGTTTAATATTTATCAAATCTCAAAATGGACATCCATTTTTCATACTGTAGGCCTACATTTTAATGTTGTGATGCCCCAAATCAGTTGTAGCATTTAAAATGACTGATTTTAGTTTAAAATGTTTTATTTTTTATTAATTCTTTCTTTTATTCTAATGAAATGGCAGTGTGGATGATTTATCAGTTATTGGCCATATAATGATAATTAAGTAATAAATTATCAGCCCATCAGCATTGACTAGAATGTTAACATAGAATGTTAACATCTTTAATTAAAATGAATTTCTGTTGGTCTGAGGGTATTTTATTGGCTTATTGATACAAAATAGTGATTTTATTCCTGATATTTTTCTTGGTATTACACCAGTGCTTTTGAAAATAAACTGAAAAACAAATCTTTTAAAAGGGTCACATTGACAGATTGCACTTATACTGTCATGTTTACCTGGAAAATTCAATAATGCACCCAAGGTCAACATTGCAATGATTACTTAGAGCTCCGTCTATGCATTGACAAAGTGCATTAATAAATGCGTGAAACACTCATTTCTTCTTAAAATGAGAAGTTTGATAAGGAAGTCGAATAGATATGGAATCAAGACCCTGTTCCTCTGAACACCATTCCAGAAAGTTCCATTGACGGTCACTGCTAACCAACCATGCACAATGCCTCTTTTGACTTTAAGTGATTGTGGGTTATTCGTTGGACGTGACAAATGGCCTGGACTGAAACTGGGTCCCAGCAACACATAATGGGGGGCTACGCTGGCGCAGAGGAATGAACAGAGGTGCCTTTGACTGTTGACCCTGACAGCACAGGGTAATAGAAGTGGCGACGGTTGTGCCGAGGGAAGATAGCCTAGACTACACCTCTGTCGCATGAAATAAAATGAAAAAAAAAAGAAGAATCACAAAGCATGGTGCAACATGCTATATTTTGTCTGTACTCTTAGATTACGGACGACTTCATTCATCGGCGCCAGCTGCACATAGAGACACACTAGATGTCAGTCATGGAAAATGAGTAATTGATTTAGAATTAAAATCAATATTACACACATAAACATGTAATTGAATGTCCTAGGGGTGTTGGCTTCATAATCGGCAGCATAAACCGCTACATCAATCAATCGTGATAAAACGCAGGGATGTTTTTGCAAACAAATCAGCCCCCTGTGTCGATAAGTCACGCAGTTTGTATATTTCTGGCCGTTTCATGCAACAGCAGTGAATGTTATAGATAATTTGATGTTTTTCTTGAATTTCCTAGTTAGGAAAGACAAAAGGTCGGCCGAGGTCACGAGGCAAACCAAGTCAATTTAAAAGCAGATCACTAGAGGGGAGCAAACAACGGCAAGCAATCTCAAATCGACGTTCTCTGGGATGAGGGAGTTATCACACAGAAATTATGACCAGTAATAACATACACAGACAGACAGATACACACACACATCGCTGTGTTAGCTTTCCATTACTCTGCTTACTAATAGTGTTTGTTTGGAAGTGATTGATATTTTACCGCCAGCTTTGACTTAATCGGAAAGGGTAGAGCTCCAGGTAATGTGCTGTATACTGATAATAATTCATACACTAGAGCTGTCAATCAGTAAGTTAACTCAAATAAAGAGGTTTGTTTGGGTGTTTGCTTGGCCTGCTTTTGCTGTGCCCTTCAATATTTGTCATAAAATGGGTGCATTTCTATTTAATGTATCACATATACACATATCCTGCTTTTAATTTCTGTTAGGGTTGGACAAAATTAAAAAATGGCTTCCTGGGTTATAATTTCACTGTTATTGGCCCTGTACCACAGAAAGTTGAACTGAAATTAGGCTAACACTTTATTTTGATGGTCCTCTTTGGATATTCTGTTTACTACCAGTTAAACTCCAAAAATCTAAAAAAAACCAAAATCGCTTAAAAATGTTTATGCTTCATTTACATAGCCTTCCTTATATGGTATCAACCCATATATGGGTTCATTTGAAAGCTTGGTTGTCTTCTTTACAAAGAATACCATACCTTTTGGTTTTTATATTCATAAAGCAGTAAAATTAAGCTTAGAAATGTATTCGTCCCACACACGAATTTCCGCCTAACCATTGCGAAAATTTTTTACGAAGAATGTTTATTTTATATATTTTTCACAAAAAAGTCAAGTCATATATCAACAATATTTGAAATTTGGTCCAATTCGCTTGTGCCATTTTGTATATTACTACTTAGAAAAACATAAAAATGAAACATAATTCAATTAATAATCAATTAAAGTGCTTATGGCACAGAGTAAAATAGGATTGTGGGGTTAATGTGTTTTATAAAGCCTGTTTTTGCAAAGGAAACTCACAATGACACATTTAGATGCAGAAATAGACAATTTGACTCGCTTCACTTATAATGTAATAACTCCTGTTTAGAAGCTGTTATTTGAAAGATTCTTTTTTCTGGTACTTTTTGGCATGTAGTGGCATCAAACAAAGTAAATTGCAGAGAGCTGGACCTAATAGAACCTGAATTACAGAATTTCAAAAAAATAATTTGTTTTAAATCTCCAATGTTTTTTTGTGTTTATTGTAATATTTGAAAAATATATAATGTTATTTATAAAGAATTACACTCATATTTTGTAGTTCAAAGGGTTTTCTTTACAATGAAACATTTCCTCCATTGTATGTGTGTAGGGTAAACATTTGAATTTGTATGTCAAATTTAGGCAAAAATACCAAAAAAACGCCCCAGAGAATAAGTTAACTAACTACATATCAACTACCAGTAATTAGAGTATTAGTAACTTTGTAAGTACGTCACCTCATTCTACTAAACCTAACCTACCAGTCTACTAATACTCGATGATAGTTGACATGTAGTCGCAAAGTTACTTAAAGTTAGCAGAATTTCTAAAGGAGACAATTAAAAATAAATTATATAAAAATAAGAATTATAATTCAACTGGTAATGGAGTTAAATGATCGTAAATTTGCTGAATATACTATATATATTATAAGCTTTTGCTAATGAATCTAAATATTAAATAAGTCTGCATAAATGAAGTCCATATTTTTATTGTATCTGGGATTGTACAGGTCTGTTTGTTTGTCAAAGGCCTATAAACTTTTAAACCTTTTTTTTTTTAAACTTGCAAAATTTTTAAGTTTGTCTATAGCCAAGCCTACCTTTTCTTATTAAAACCATCTATTTTAATTATTTGGTTACACTTTATTTTGATAGTCCACTTTAGACATTCTGCTAACTATAAGTAACTTTGCAAGTACATGTCAACTAATTCTCATTAATTTTCAACTATAACTCTCAGAGGTTTAGGAGGTTAGGTTTAGGGTTAGTAGAATAAGTTTCACAGTTGTCTAGTGTCAGTATGTTGTCACGTATGCAGCCAGTCCATGAACACTCTTCATCAAACTCTTCACCAGGATTTTTTTTCATATTTGAGTGTATAAAAGCCAAGAATCCATAATGGACTCATCAGCTGTCGTGCTCTGCTTGAATTATTCTCTTTGGTGTTAATTAGACATTCCTAGCGTTTGTGATCACAGAAAGCTCACCATGCGTGTGGTTGACACTGACACGGTTCTTCTGACGGTGCGCTATAAGGAAAAACCAGCCGTTGTTCTATTTGCCGCATGGGTGAATTCACACAAAGGCTTTGTGAGTCTTCTAATGCAAGGCTCTGAGTCGGCCCTTGTCTCACACATGACTTGCATTTGCGTAAAGGTCACTCAGTATTGGGATAAAGAAATCCTCTGGGGTGCTAGGAAACAATTATTCTCTGAGAGAGAGAGCGATACTAATTATGTCGGCACATAGTGTGAGTGGTTTCTGCTTTAGGTCTAAATTAACAAACTACTTGGCAAACTCACCACTGATTCGTTGGACATGCTCATTGCTTTCCTGTCTTGAAAAACATACAATGAATGGCCGATTCTTCTTCTGTCTTTTTGATCTGCAAGGGAGTATCTCAGAATAAATCATGGATGTCCCTTGGTAGGAATTGTTTGTCAGTAAATCATTGAGAGGAGATCCATTAGAGGACAAAAAGGAAATTTGAACACCTGCAGTAGCCAAGGCTGTGGTAATAAACACGTCCCTGAAATAAATAAATGCGGTGTGCTCATAGAGCCACTTCAGGATGCTTTTTGTCATTTGCCGGCGATGAGCATCCAGGAAAGCATCAGTAAGATGAAAAGTCTCTGGAGACTAACTCACCTGGGGAAAGATGCGGATCTTAATCATGAGGGACCCAGTTCTCTGGCATTTCTCTCGGTGTCGCCATGCCCTTCACAATTTCATAGAAGGCAGAGTCATTTGCATATTTGCAAATCGTGATTTCCATACCAATGACTAACACCGAAGTGAGCAGTTGTGAGATTTGACCCTGGTGGGAATTTTTCTTTCCGACATGATCTTTTCTCTGTAGAAATTGTAAAAATGTATCACTACACCAAATGCTTCAACATCCACCCTTGTCCACTCTTTTTTTTTAAAATCCAATAATATGATTTCTTGATATCTGAAAGTGGGTTTATGAATGCGTCTTGGGAGCTATCTGTACATGCGTT
Organism: Sinocyclocheilus rhinocerous; assembly: GCF_001515625.1. Classification (NCBI taxonomy): domain Eukaryota; kingdom Metazoa; phylum Chordata; class Actinopteri; order Cypriniformes; family Cyprinidae; genus Sinocyclocheilus; species Sinocyclocheilus rhinocerous. The sequence goes on along the minus strand of NW_015635035.1, from coordinate 265,472 downwards.
CAAATGTAATTAGGGACTTCAAACTAGCTTTACTGACACATTCAGAGCACTTTGAATTTGCATGAAGAATAACTGCCTGATTTGCTCACTTGCTACATGGCACCTCTCTCTCTCTCTTTCTCGCTCTCTCTGTTTTATTCCTAAGATTTCCAATAGGGTGCGCCCGTGTACTTCAAACAATGGAGACAGCTCAGTTCAAGATGTGCAGTCAACACAGTAGGAAAACTAGACAAACTGTATTTTTGTAGTATGAAATATGTGGAATAGGCCTAATGTACAGTCGGGTGATCATTATTACAAAATAAACAGGAAGTGGTCAGTTATACAGATGAGTGGTCAGTTATATAGCGTTGCCCTGGGCAGTGGTCATTATTCAGAAATATTTGGCCGCTGCATGCCGCCATTGACCAATAGGAATCTATGCCAGAAAGCCACTGCAATAAATCAGCTTGACCTAATACATAAATCATAAAGTAGCTCTGGTAAAATTAGTAGTAGTTTACTTTTTGGTTTCTTTAGGCATTAAGTAAAATAAGAAGGTCCCAGAACTTTAAATACATTATTTTTATTTATATCACTTCTGTTGGATTAATCAATCCTGAAAAAAAAGAGATGATAATAATAATAATAATAATAATAATAATAATAATAAAAAGTAGTTTCCTATATATTATTAAAATACCCGAATCTCCTTATGCCAGCTTATTGCTTTTTTTTTTTTTTTGATTTCCAATTTCATGTTTGATGTATGATTGTGTGTAATTTATTTTGTAGGACAAAATATTTTATTATTATTATTTTAAATGTAACACTTTTACTCTAATCGAAAACTTCTACTCTGAAAACCCAAGGGAACTCATTAGCTTCTGGGGTAATTTGCATTCTGATTGGATAAAAAAATTGTAAAAAGGCAGAAAAATGTAAATTTGTGAGCGCTTATTCTTTGCCAATGTTGCCACATTACCTGGCAACCATAAACAGCTTACAGTCAGGCTACTGTATCACTTGGTAAAATAGTTAAATTATAATGTTTTTTTTTTTTTTTGATTTCCAATTTCATGTTTGATGTATGATTGTGTGTAATTTATTTTGTAGGACAAAATATTTTATTATTATTATTTTAAATGTAACACTTTTACTCTAATCGAAAACTTCTAGTCTGAAAACCCAAGGGAACTCATTAGCTTCTGGGGTAATTTGCATTCTGATTGGATAAAAAAAATTGTAAAAAGGCAGAAAAATGTAAATTTGTGAGCGCTTATTCTTTGCCAATGTTGCCACATTACCTGGCAACCATAAACAGCTTACAGTCAGGCTACTGTATCACTTGGTAAAATAGTTAAATTATAATGAATAAATTCAGGAGTTTTATATAATAAATCAGACTATACCATTAAATTGTAATTGTAATGCATAGCTTCTAGTGGCTTATTGCTTTATTAATATTCTTCTGTGTAGTAGAGTGTAGTAGACAGTGGGAGAAGAGAGGAGAATGGGAATGGACCTCAAACTTGGGTCATCCACAAGGCTGTGGTTCCAAAAAAACAGGTTGATTTGTTCAAAGGATTAGGTCACACAAAAATAATATTCTCTCATCATTTACTCACCCGTATGTTGTTCCAAACTGGTATGACTTCTTCTGTGGACCAAAAAGCACTTGTAAAGAAAAATACTGGTTGTTCCTTTTTGATGCAGTTACAATGAATGGGTACTAAGGATTTCAAATTTGAAAAAGCACTCAAAAGTACCATAAAACCATCATAAAAATGGTCCTTATGACTTTTGTGTTATATTACAAAGACTTCTGTAGCCATTCAATAGCATTTTGTGGGCAAGACTGATAGAGTAGGGGTGCGCTGGGCAAAAAATAACACAGGGTTAGTTGTAACACACGTGGATTAAACATTTCCACACATGCTAGCATAGCAAAACTTACAGTATTTACTAGTTGTCCTATCACTATATAGTTGTCCTATCACTATATAGAGAAAAAATTGTGCCAAAATTTAAATTTTTTTTGAAGATATCGCTGAACATTTAATTAACCATAGCAAAAGTACATTTCTGGCTGAAGTGGAAAAAAAAAAAATCTTAGTTTTTTGTGTTTATTTAAAATGAGACAAATCTGCTACTATTTTAATCTCCAATCTGTTCTTTAATGGTTTAGATAGTTAACTAACTAGCAGAACTAGTGTCTAGTTTTAAATTCCAGTTGCACAGATGGGGAACGTTGTAACACTGCGTTACAATGTGCCCCGCTATTATTAAACTATGCTATTCTATGACATTAGTGATGTAGTTTACACTATTTACTTTGAATTTTAATGAGAAACCATGCGAAACAGGTGAATAAAGACTGAGAGTCAATGTTCAGAAATAATTTTTTTAAGAAATGTAAAGCATTTTGGCTCGTCTGTCTCGTGCTCTTTAACTCCAAAATTAGTTTATTTTTAATTCTTAAAAAATGCCATTATTTTAAAAAGTTACTGATTTTATTTTATTTACAAAATATTTTGGCTTGTCTTGTATTTATTTTTTTCATTAGATCAGATAACATTTTAAGCTGTCATTTAGTCATGTTAATGTTGTCACATTTCACTTCTATTCTTTTGGGGTAAATAAAGAAAAAAGTATACACTGTAATTATGAAACAAAACCACATATTTGCACTAGACAACTGTGAAATTAATGTGGGAAAAAATAATACTCTGAACTTGATGTGGATTTACACCCTTACGATTATATCCTTACAATATCTTACTATTTTTTTTTCTGGGGCTTGAAAGTAAAGAACTAACATATGTGGCAAAAACTTAAGTTTAGCTTACCTATCGAGAAGAAAGTTAGACTGAAACCCAAACAATTCCTCCATCTTGTAAAAGCACCACCAATATTTACCCTTGTTTTACCCTGTTGTCTGTCGCTGCCTATTTTGGCAAGTCTTTGAATTTTGGCTTGCACTTCTGTAATTGAAACTGAATTTATTTTCACATGTAACCCATCAGCTATGGTCCCACATTGGTTAAACACCCTCTGGCTCAGCCTGCTACAGTAGCCACGGCCCAAACTCTAGCTATTGGTGAATAGCATTTTTTATAGTAGTCAGTGAACAATTATCTGGGTTAAGAGAATGTATTTTGACATAAAAACTTCACTTTTAAGTTGTTAAAAAAGTTGATATTTCCCTACTGAAACAAGGAATGGAAACCTTCATAGAATTGGTAATGATTTTAATTGTTATAATGGGAATTATATTGGTCTCTACTGGTAATTTGTTGCCTTCTTTTGGTGGCATGTTGCACTAAATTCTAATGGAATATAGCCCAAAATACCACTGGACAGGTTACCAGGTCTTTGTAACAAAACCAGCCCAAAGGCCAATCAAAAGCCCCAAACAAGCCCAATGATCCAATCCAAATATCAAAGTTCAACATATGCCATTCCCATATATAATTTACAGTCACTGTTATGAGTTATACACATTTTCAACTTTAAAATCACTAGAAGTATTAATAAACAGTCTGTTTTCATAAAGCCTTCACAAAACTCATAGCACAGTTTTGTCATTGGAAGAACTTAAAATATTTCAATACACGCATTTCAGTCAATTACAATTTATGCAATATGTCAATCCTTTAAAAACATGGGGAAAAAATCTATCTACGGCAATTGCATACAAGTAGCCCGATTCCGTGGAAAAACTGTGAACTTGAACACTGGTACTGGATGGCTTGAATAGCTAACAGTAGATGGTTTGTAGAGATTGTAATGGTATTTGTAGTAGAAATGTGAACTTCTGTGATGGTTTCTTTTTTTCTTTTTTCTTCCCCAGCAGGGTTGCCTATGTTCTAATTGGTACATTTGTGAAAGTTCAGACACAGATGTTGGATTCATGATCAAATTATTCCTTTGAGTCAGGTTTTTTCCCCCAATGAATCAGTAGATCCAGTTCATAAAAACCTGTTTGAATGATTTATTCACAAAGTATAACTTACTAAATGATTCAATCACAGCAAATAGTGACTTAAATTTCAGTCTGTTCCTTACATGAAGCTATTATATGACTTAAAATTTTTTAAATGTAGCACATAATTGTATTGACCATAGTGCTTTTACTATATTGATATAGTAGGAGCGTGAGGTATGAGGTACCAGCGTCGTCAAAGTACAACTGCCCACCTGCCCACCCATGTCCACGATCTGAGATCTGCCCGTCAGCAAGTTAAGGATCCGCAGACAGAGTGTGGAATTCAGACCCATGTCCCTGAGCTTGATGACAAGCCTGAGGCAAGTTATGGTATTGAATGCTGAGCTGAAGTCAATCAACATCACGCTCAGACTTCTCCTTCCTGTGGGAAAGGCTTGTGTGCCGTACACAGAGAATGGCATCAGCCGTGAGGTTGCACAGTCCCTGTGAAGGTCTGCATGTTCAAGTCCTGAGGTCTATCACTTAAACCGTGTGAAAAAAAAATGACACAGTTGCCATGACAACACCAGGAAACGGTCTTGAATCTTTTTTTCATTATGTGTGCGAGTGTGCATGTTTGTGTGTTTCTGTGTGTCTAGGAGCGATAGAAAGAGTGTAATGAAGACAAAGATACAAACAAATTACCTACCTAATTAGTTAATTAATGAGAAACTGTGTATGTTTGTCATCTGTGAAGAATATGAAGACATTTCAATGATGCAAGATTTAGCTAAATCAAACATCTTGTGCTAAACAATTTCAAGCTACATTAGACACAAGAACGTAACCACATAGAATGATTGAAGTAACCAAATTTAAGAATCAACCATTGAAAACCACTTCCTGAATGTTGGAGGGGGCGTGTCCTTCTAATGTCTGTGCTAGTTACCCTTGGGGTCAGATATTGTATAATGAGCTGTTGCGAGAGTTGATGTGCCTCATCTAAAAAGAATTCAGGCTTTCTTGATTGATGTCTTTGCTCTAAGTAATAATTCATGGCCATTCCTGTTATGCCTATATGTTTTAGACCTATATGTAACCTTGGACCACAAAACCAGTCTTTAAGTCACTGGGGTATATTTTTTAGCAATAGCCAAAAATACATAGTATGGGTCAAAATTATAGATTTTTATTTTATGCCAAAAATCATTAGGATATTAAGTAAAGATCATGTTCCATGAAGATATTTTGTACATTTCCTACTGTAAATATATTAAAACTTCATTTTTGATTAGCAATATGCATTGCTAAAAACTTCATCTGGACAACTTTAAAGGCGATTTTCTCAGTATTTAGATTTTTTTGCACCGTCAGATTCCAGATTTTCAAAAATGATTTTAATTGTTATAATGGGAATTATATTGGTCTCTACTGGTAATTTGTTGCCTTCTTTTGGTGGCATGTTGCACTAAATTCTAATGGAATATAGCCCAAAATACCACTGGACAGGTTACCAGGTCTTTGTAACAAAACCAGCCCAAAGGCCAATCAAAAGCCCCAAACAAGCCCAATGATCCAATCCAAATATCAAAGCTCAACATATGCCATTCCCATATATAATTTACAGTCACTGTTATGAGTTATACACATTTTCAACTTTAAAATCACTAGAAGTATTAATAAACAGTCTGTTTTCATAAAGCCTTCACAAAACTCATAGCACAGTTTTGTCATTGGAAGAACTTAAAATATTTCAATACACGCATTTCAGTCAATTACAATTTATGCAATATGTCAATCCTTTAAAAACATGGGGAAAAAATCTATCTACGGCAATTGCATACAAGTAGCCCGATTCCGTGGAAAAACTGTGAACTTGAACACTGGTACTGGATGGCTTGAATAGCTAACAGTAGATGGTTTGTAGAGATTGTAATGGTATTTGTAGTAGAAATGTGAACTTCTGTGATGGTTTCTTTTTTTCTTTTTTCTTCCCCAGCAGGGTTGCCTATGTTCTAATTGGTACATTTGTGAAAGTTCAGACACAGATGTTGGATTCATGATCAAATTATTCCTTTGAGTCAGGTTTTTTCCCCCAATGAATCAGTAGATCCAGTTCATAAAAACCTGTTTGAATGATTTATTCACAAAGTATAACTTACTAAATGATTCAATCACAGCAAATAGTGACTTAAATTTCAGTCTGTTCCTTACATGAAGCTATTATATGACTTAAAATTTTTTAAATGTAGCACATAATTGTATTGACCATAGTGCTTTTACTATATTGATATAGTAGGAGCGTGAGGTATGAGGTACCAGCGTCGTCAAAGTACAACTGCCCACCTGCCCACCCATGTCCACGATCTGAGATCTGCCCGTCAGCAAGTTAAGGATCCGCAGACAGAGTGTGGAATTCAGACCCATGTCCCTGAGCTTGATGACAAGCCTGAGGCAAGCTATGGTATTGAATGCTGAGCTGAAGTCAATCAACATCACGCTCAGACTTCTCCTTCCTGTGGGAAAGGCTGTGCCGTACACAGAGAATGGCATCAGCCGTGAGGTTGCACAGTCCCTGTGAAGGTCTGCATGTTCAAGTCCTGAGGTCTATCACTTAAACCGTGTGAAAAAAAAATGACACAGTTGCCATGACAACACCAGGAAACGGTCTTGAATCTTTTTTTCATTATGTGTGCGAGTGTGCATGTTTGTGTGTTTCTGTGTGTCTAGGAGCGATAGAAAGAGTGTAATGAAGACAAAGATACAAACAAATTACCTACCTAATTAGTTAATTAATGAGAAACTGTGTATGTTTGTCATCTGTGAAGAATATGAAGACATTTCAATGATGCAAGATTTAGCTAAATCAAACATCTTGTGCTAAACAATTTCAAGCTACATTAGACACAAGAACGTAACCACATAGAATGATTGAAGTAACCAAATTTAAGAATCAACCATTGAAAACCACTTCCTGAATGTTGGAGGGGGCGTGTCCTTCTAATGTCTGTGCTAATTACCCTTGGGGTCAGATATTGTATAATGAGCTGTTGCGAGAGTTGATGTGCCTCATCTAAAAAGAATTCAGGCTTTCTTGATTGATGTCTTTGCTCTAAGTAATAATTCATGGCCATTCCTGTTATGCCTATATGTTTTAGACCTATATGTAACCTTGGACCACAAAACCAGTCTTTAAGTCACTGGGGTATATTTTTTAGCAATAGCCAAAAATACATAGTATGGGTCAAAATTATAGATTTTTATTTTATGCCAAAAATCATTAGGATATTAAGTAAAGATCATGTTCCATGAAGATATTTTGTACATTTCCTACTGTAAACGTGATGTAAGTAGACATTGATTGGCCAAACGCGTATGAAAACGCCCTCACCCGCCATGATTTAAAACGCTGTGTAAACATACTGTAAACATTGTGTCAACTTATTTCGCAAGTATGGAGAACAGCGATAGATGGACGGACGCTGAAGTGCAGGCACTTGTAGCACTGTCAGTTGTCGTTGGAGATTCTTAGTCCTCCTTTCCGTTCTTTCAATCGCTTTACGTATACGTCGACTTTCCATGTCCATTATTGTGAAACCCGCGAGACACAACAAAAACACAGCTCTGATCACAGCGTCCTCCATCCTCCTGTTGTTAATGCTGTTGTTCTTTGTTTCTGTTGTTGAACGCCGCGCACAAATGACGTCGCTGTCGACCGGCTTACGTCACTTCTTAGTACACACTGTCGGTGCGAATGCAACCCTTTAAATGGTACTGGGAAATAATTCTCGCAAAATCGTCCCAGTACTTTAGTACTGTACATTTAGTTCTGGAACTAAAGCGGTGCGAAAGGCCCTTATGACACACATTCAGACCTGGGCTAGTGTAATTATGTATTTTATTGAACTTTTCACCAAAATAGTATCATGATGTGATGGTATCAGAAGCATGTAAATTTTGGGCCTGTTTACACTTGGTCACTGCATGTGTTTTCTCTGATTGGACAGCTATCTGATTTGTTAAAACGGTTCCATATACACTTGGCCACATAAATGCGTGTCCGCAAAACGGATATAAATCCGATGTTCAATTCCTGCGCTATACGCAAATTTAACGGAGTTCGGTTTCATCTGGAATGCATCCTAGACAACCTCCTGAAGTGGTTTTAGTGATTTAAATCTGTCTTGAAAGCATTTTGGAGGGCATTTACACATGGTCTTTTCGCGATTGGATAGCTGTTCGATCAGAGAAAATGCATGAAGTGACCAGGTGTAAACAGGCCCTTTGTTAACATTAGTTAGTGCAGTAGGTATTATAAACTAGTCATGATGAATTTTATAGTGTTTAAATAAAGTTATTTATTTAACTATTTTACATATGACAATACTTGCATTTTAAATTAATGTACTGTGAATTAACATAGATTCTGTAAAAGCCTAATGCATTAACTAATTTGAATTTTAATGCATTAACTAATTTAGAGCCTTCTGCATAGGGGTTTGAATTGGTTAATCTTTTTATGAATTGGTTTATAATATGAACCAATTCCCTAGAAAGAATCAGACTTTAAAACACTACATATGAGTGGGTGAAGACAGTTTAGGAGAGGAGCTTAGGCTATTTTTTTCAACTTGCTCAGCTGTAAAGCAGCGTGCACAACAGGCTGCAATGCAAAATTGGAACAGCAAAGTGTTTGACACTTTTACTTGTTGAGAAAAGTAGTTTGTTACAGGACTGTAACGTAGTTTGTAGATCGGGAAGAAGGAGACGGGAACCGGCGAACATTTAAATAATTTAATAAAATAAACAAACACAAAATGAAAGTAAAGTGGCAGCCCCTCGCGGACGACTGCCGCACACAAAACACAAAATAAACTCCAGGCCTGGTCCTCACTCGTCTTTCACTGTCGTCCCTCCTCCTTTTTATCCTTCCGGAGCTCCTCCGTGAGACTCGAGACCGGTGAGTGGTGCAGGTGTCGCGCATTAGCAATTACTCCACCGGCCTCGCTCCGTTCCCACGGCTCTCGGCCCCGCCCCTCTCGTCACAAGGACAAACTAAATTATAATAGGAACAGGACTACTGTCTCATTACTGAAAAATGTAGTGATGATACTTAATTAGTCAGCACTGTGGTACATCAAATATTATGAACACATAACATACCAAGGAGGTAATCTATTGATACTTTTTGGTAATTTTTCTGACTTAATAATTGACAATATTACTAGGATGTTGGATGCTGGTAATTTCATTACCATCAAATTACCAACTCACAATGTCATCATTATGAACTTGCAGTACTGCCTCCTAAGTTATAAGAGAACCAAGAATGTTCTAGTTACATACTACAGTATATTCGTAATAATACAAAAAAGTAACTTCAGCCTCACAGGCCTGAATTTCATTACGGATCCGGTGTGATGACGTTGAACACAAGGCAAGGCACAGCGCATGTGTTCAACGTCATCACGCCGGATCCGGGTCAGCGTCGGCGCCGCCACACGTTTGCGTCATGGTACTGTCGTGAACGCGCGTCCACAAATGACGCAGTAGAGACGAAAATGTGGAATAAAGTCGTTATTTTTGTTTTCTTTGCGCAAAAAAGTATTCTCGTAGCTTCGTAACATTACAGTTGAACCACTGACATTTTACATAGAGCACGCAATGAAAATGACATGAATATGACAGTGGGCAAATGCATAAAGCGCAGCATAATTTGAAATCACTAACTTAGTTTAAAGTTTGTCGATCGCGCATCTCCAGTGATGCTGAACTCCTGTCAGCATTCAATTTGCACGGACCGACCGTCACACAGAGAACACGCGATCATGCAGGACACACATGCACACTTCACAAGATCTCACAACTGGATCCGACGAAGTTTGCGAAATTAAATGTTCATTAGTCATTCAAAGATTTGTTTAAATTATATAAATGCATATTTGCTGAATGCTGACGGCAAATGAGAAAGTATTATAATGTTTGCCTTTCTATTACTAATAATATTAAAGCAATCGTTATAATACTTTTTTGTATACATTTTAATTCCTTTGTTTAACAGTTCTATCTGATTATTAGATAGACTTCTATCTATATTAGACAGAACTGAACGATGACAGTGAACAAGAGGGAGAATGTGAACAGTGTGCGCCGTTCTCAGCGCCGTCAAAATAAAAGTCCCGCCTCGAACACATCGGCCAAACAGAAAAACTTATCGGCCGATGCCGATATTTAAAAAATGCCAAATATCGGCCGATATATCGGTCGACCACTATCTCAGATTTCATCAGAAATATCTTAAATTGTGTTCCGAAGATGAAAGAAGGTCTTACGGCTTTGGAACAAGACGAGGGTGAGTAATTAATGGCAGAATTTTCATTTTTGGGTGAACTATCACTTTAAATGTCAGTCACAAAATTTTAATTTCCCTTAAGATAAAATGTTTCTTTTCACCAAGTCTGACGATATGGACTATAGTTTAGCCATGCTACAAAAAACGCAATGGAACATCTTTTAATTAGTGAACAGAGGCTCTGCAAGTGTTTTTTATGCCCTTGATTGCCATTTTCAGCCAGATCAACAGTGCAATTACTAAATCTTAGTTATGTCAGATAAATTAACAGCTAGTGTAGCATTCAGTAGGCATCTGCACTCATCAATGATGTGAAAGGATAGACACCCACAGTGAAGCTATTTGATGTAGACGGTCCTCTATTGTGGAATCAAAGGATCGGCAGGTTCCTGATGAGAGAGGAGCAAGTAGTTTGTCACACAAATTGATGTCAACTGGGTGCTTGGTGAACAATTATGCTGAACCCTGGGATGTTTCATAAGCCTGGCTATTTACTTAGACTGCTAAGACAATTTCCATTGCTTGTTATGATGAGGCGTTGCTGCTGTTATGCAAAATATCCCCAAGTTCACCAAACATCATTGTGCTATAGATAATAGAAAAACCATGTAACTCATAATTAAGTGAGCAACCACACTGACTTAAATGACATTTTGTAATGTTTTTAATAAACAGGCAATGTTCCTTCTGCTAAATGAGACTATAAACTATAAAGTGTAACATCATTTTGAGAAAAAAAATGAGCAGTGCCAGAGTTCAGCATAAATTCAGGCCAATTTTGCAGCTTGCAACAAGAAGAAAAACGTCAGTTAAACATGTAAAGCAACAAGAAATTTTGGGGGGATAATGCTACCATGACGTCATTAGTTAACTTTAGTTAACACATTAACTAACAATGAGCAATACATTTGTTACCGTATTCATTATTCTCATCAAAAAACCTTGCAGCTTCTAAACCTGATTAATACACTTGCACTCCTTGACCCTAGAAATTGTATATCAGCCAGGCAATCTGAGTGCTCTATTGTTGAATGTGCAATGAGATGGTCAGTGAATAGACTATCCTCAAAGGCTTTTTATCCAATGAGACTTACAGTATATCAGTCATGACAGTATATAGGTGAAATGTTGAAATGCCTGGGGCATCTGATTTATAGCATGCAGGGACAGTGTTGACCACTTCTGTCTAGTGCACGGCGGTCACATAGCCATCAGCTGCCTTGTGCTATTTTATTAATTTTCTCAGTAGGCTTTTGAATGCAGTTGTTTATGGGTTTTTGGCTTTATAAAGAACATAAATCATCATCCAAGTCAAATAATTTGATTTCAATCTTCTCTTGCTTGTTAAGGTTTAGTATTTTGATTTAAAGAGCTATTGGCAATCAAAAGAAGTATGCTGGGTTTGAAACAAATAATGAATGCAGTGGTCTTACAAGGTAGGTGGATGTTTTTCTGAGTGCATGCCAGTTTGTCAAAGCTTGTTCACAGTCCTCTGTTTTAGTAAGGATTTATGCGGCCCACCATGTATGTGAACTCTTTAGGCTGCTGCAGTGGCCCTGTAGTGAGAGCACTTTAAGAGATGTGCTTGAAAACATGTCTTTTTTTAATGGGCCTGGACAGTTCTTTGTGTCCCAATTGGGCTGCAGGGCTTTTCACCGGCTGCTCCTTAGCAAATTAGCAAAACAAGGAACATGTCTCTTCCTTTACTGTGCATCAGCCAAGTGTTCGGTGCATAAACCAGAGTGTGATAGCCTAAAGCGTCTGCAAAGATCTGCTCATTGTCTGGCACAGGTAGGCGAGTCATTTCATGAAAGGAGTACCATTTTATATAATGTAGTGAACACAAAAGTCTGTTGTTGAGTTTTTTTGGTGAGCTTTTTATTATGTTAAATAGATGAATTCAAAATAATTACATTAAAAAATATTGTTTCATGTGATATAATTATTTAATACAATATTGTATACAATATTAATATTCACTTTAACTTAAAAGGATACTTTAGCTATGTCAGAAGAAGTGACTTGAGTTTCCATAGGAGCCAGTTTCAAGTTGGCAAGTTCCACTCTCATTTAACATTCAAAATTTGGTATTATAAGATTAATCAAGCACAACATATACACCCATGACATAAAATAGACTGGAAAAAAATTTGTTTATTTAATTGTCTTATTAAAACGTATATTTTTGACCATAAACATCAGCCATAACCTTGATAACATTGGTAACAGAAGGTGTTTTAGTTTGAAATGTTCCATCCATTTGCATTCCTTCTGGTTCATATCCCATGTTTGTGTGCGTTTGTATTTATTTTAATACTTTACTTTACAAAGGGTTCATGGAATGACTTGCAACAGTAAACCATATTGAATATATATTTATTTATATATATCGAATATATATGATTATTGTGGCTCAGTGGTCAATGTCTGAGCAGAAGCTTACTAATCTCTATTAGCGCAGCACTGAAACATTATGTCATTTTTATTGACTGAATGTGAAGTAATCTTAATCTAAATGGGTGCTAATAGTAACATAGGCCTATTTCTCTGAAGTATTTTGCCTCCATAATATTTGTTCTTACCTTGTAGTTACAGTGGTTTCAGGCACACAAAAATACATAATGTGCTAATCATCCATTAGCTAGATGTCCCTTGTTCAAAGTCTTAAACATAATTTTTTTTAATCCACAAGTCAGCCTAATCGAATACCAAGAGGGGTGAGCTGTGCCAGAAGTAGACAATGGCTTGATAGTTTTACACATTGAAATAACAAATGCCTTAAGGCAGATTTGCTCTGAAGCCAAAAGTGAAAATTTATGGCTAAACAACACTGATCCATCATCAGAACAGATTATATTCTCATGTGACTGAACAATATGTGTAGCATGAAAAGCTCAGTAGCTTTGAGATACTCAAAGCAATAACTTTTGTCAGGTCATCTATAGCTACAGCAATTTTTTTTGGAATGAATAGTTGCTGTTTGTGATTGAATGTCATTGCATATGACAAGGAAATACAATTCAATACAAAATTCAGTTAATAAAACAGATCTAGTTTTGGTGTGGACTTCCCTATTCTCACGTACTTAGAATGATTTTTAAAACTTTATTATTGTAGGTGTCGTTACAGTTACCTTGGTGTAAACGGGCTTTAAGTAAATCTAATTTTTGCAGGTTTTTTTTCAATGCATGGTAACTATTTTGCATACGTGTATTGATGGGCCTGTACAGCTCATGGTAATATTAATTAGTGTCAGCGTTTGTTTTCAATGACGTTTTTGTTTATTTAGTGTGATGGAACTGATGTTGATGCCAAATGAGTCCTGAAATGAAGCCAGTTGGAGAAACATTGGGAAGCGATGGAAAATGCAAAACTGCTATATTTAGATCCAGTGGACTTCTTATTTTGGCATTAGTCTCCACCAAACACTTTCATTAGCCTCTGTGGACCCATGCGCTGACCTGCATCACTAGGATTGATGGATACTTGCTTGCAGTCCCCTGCTCTCATAAATTAAATATGTCCAACCAAGCAAGCGACTTAAGCTATAATTGTCAGTCTACAATGTTGCAATCGACAATGAGGCACCAATAATATGTGTGTGTATGTGTATATAATGTATACTGTATATGCTCTCTCTCTCTCTCTCTCTCTGTCTAATGTGTATATATATATATACAGAGTAAGTATTGTAAATATACAGCGGGTAAAATAAGTATTGAACACATCACCATTTTTCTCAGTGAATATATTTCTAAAGGTGCTGCTGACATGAAATTCTCACCAGATGTCGGTAACAACCTAAGTAATCCATACATACAAAGAAAACAAAACAAATAAGTTCAGAAATTAAGTTCTGTGTAATAAAGTAGAATGACACAGGGAAAAAGTATTGAACACACATCTGGTGAAAATGTCATGTCAACAGCACCTTTAGAAATATATTTACTGAGAAAAATGGTGATGTGTTCAATACTTATTTTACCCGCTGTATATTTACAATACTTACTCTTTAACATAAAAGCCAAGTTTTGTGGCTTTAGACATTTTAATTGAATATTTAGAAATGCTATTCTTCATAATATTCTCTAACAGTCTGTACAATCTGCTTAATAATCAATATGGCTGAAGCAGAGTCAGGATGATGGATAGTTTGAATGCAAATATCAACTATGCCAAGTACACTATGAAGAAACAATGCCTCTCTGATCTGGGCATCATGCCAGACAGTGTAAAATGACTAAAACTGAGTCATCAGCAAATCATTTATGGAAGAGGCTACTGTATTCCTATTAAAGTCTGTTGTAAAATTTAGTTGGAAACTTGCAACTTATCATCATAAAACACTAGCCTGTGTAAGCTGCCAACATCCTATTACAGGAATGACACTGATTCACCCCAGTGAAGAACGATGGACGTTTACAATAGTGACCCAAATCCATGTCATTGATTAAATCCTGAGAGGTTTCATCTGATGGCTTTTTACAGGACTGGTGATGGACGGGAAGCAAATATTACTATCTGGTCACATGATACTGAAGCCACTGTTTTAATACGCTTGAATTGCTTAGGCAGGTTTATTTATATTGCTCATCTGACCTCTTGGTATTATTGACTTTCCGCCTTGGTCTGTCAAATTGACATTTATTTGAATAGTGAATGCACAATACTGCTTACAACACTTTATTTAATCAGCGCTGACCTATTTATTTAATAAACCTTTTAGGATATTTGTTAGCAATACCACCATATGTTCCATTTAAAAGAGCAGAAAATTACTACTTTCTGTCTGACTGGGAACATGGGTATTGGCCTGTTGCCCTGTCTCTCAGCTCTGCTTGTAAAATCAATATAAACAATATAAAAACGATATGAAAGTGTGGATAACATTGATCAGATGGAAATATCCCAATATCCCTTTCATATCTAAGATCTTGAGATTTTATTTCAGTGTATAGAGTCAGCCCAAACTCATCCTGTTTATAAATATACTTAGAAGAGACTGCTTGTAAATAATATATTTCCAGGGACAAAGAGAACCCAAAGGACTTATGTATGCCTCAAGTAATTCACTGTCTAACTTGTGTTCTTAGTAAGTTTACATCTGGGTTTTCTTTTGCTTTGCAGAACTTAAAGGAATAGTTTGCCAAAACATTCTGTTATCATTTACCCGTGACGTTGTAAATCTGCTTGACTTTCTTCTCTTTTTAATATAATCAAAGTGAATGAGGCTGTCAAGCTCCAAAATGACAAAAAAAAAAAAAACATCATTAAAGTGGTTCATATGACTCATGCACTATATTTCAAGTTTTCTGAAGTCATATGAGTCAGTGATAATCTTACTCTCTTTGCATGTTCAAGAGAGTTCATTAGTATGAAAGAAACATTCTTTTGAATTGGATCTTTTAAACGAATCGTTTGATGTTGTTCACAAATCTGGTCTGAATAATGTGGTTCTTGGGTTCAACTGACTGGTCGCAATGCAGTTTTTGGGTGAACTAATCCTTTTCAACAAATAATTAACAAATCTCCTGTTTTGTAATCAGGAGTTTAGTTCTCTCTCACTGTCTGAGCCGCTTGAGCTTTTACTGGCATCCATTAGAGAATATCTTATTTCTCTTTTCATATATTACTGACCTTTTCTCACTTTGACTGTAAATATGTTATCAGGCTTTTATACGGTTTTTGACATTTAGCAGATGCTTTTTATGCAAAGTGCCTCACAGTTCACTTAGTAAAGGGCTGGTCCTCCAGGAGCAGCCTGAGGTTAAGTAGCTTGCTCAAGGGAACAATGGCGACAGTTCATGAATCGGCCTTTCTGGGACCCAGAGCTTTAATCACTAGGCAACTGTCACCATCATATGCTCTTAGGAGGCGTTTGGCTCTCTTTTTTCTCAAAATCAATGTCAAAGTGACACTGTCCATTGGCTGTATGGCGAGGACAGAGCTAATAACCTTTGAATGTACAAGGTTTTGAAGATCAGTGAAATATAAAAAGTAGTGATGAATTACTGTAAGTGCCCTGTGCAGATGTCTAAGAACTTTATGACACATAATAGCTGACATAATTGTGTTACAATAGCAATTTGAGTCAAATATTAAAAATCCTTTCATTTTAAATTGAACAATTTAATTAAGTTATATTCCATTAGACCTTTCTCTAATGATCGTTCATTTTGAATTTACTTTTTAAATTAGTAATCAATTTAATTTTAATTCATTTTTTATTGCAGTATGCAGAATTGCATAAGTATGATATAAAAGTTAATAAACAACATGTACTTAATTTACTTTTTTCTAATTTTCTAATTGCACACTTCTACTGTCTTTGATATTTTAATGAATTGGATTGAAGTAAATAGCACAGGGGATACTATGAAGTGTCATTTCACCTAAATGTGGAAGAAACTTAACTTTTTATTCTTTAAATTCATAAATTCAGGGATAAAGATTTGCAGAATGATGACTGAAGCAGAGAATGTGGGTTGGACACATGGTTACTTTGATTGAAACCATTGGCAGTTCAGGATGGTTTATCAAAGCCAAGCATTCTGTGGAATGGACCTGCTTTGTGAAAGCTGCTGGCAGGCAGGTAGACAGAGATTTAGCATTTCAATCTCTAGGGGCAAGGACAGTAGGACACACTAGAAAAAATAAGTTAATAGGTGCTTGTAGGTCATCGGAAAGTCTAACATTATCAGGTTATCTAGATCGATGGCTTGTCACTTTGGTCACATGTTCTTGAGAACACTTCACCAGTCAAGTGAGGGCAGCGCTATGTTTACGCTCATTCTAAAAGGTCATGTTTGAATCTCACATGAGTAAAAGTAAGTGGTTCTGTGACCCGATGGAGGACAGACTTCAGGAAAGATAGAATGTAATGGAAGAAGAGTTTGTCAGTCTCATGAGAATCCAGTGTTATTCCAGGTGGTTTCTTGCTGTGTGAGGTTCAGTGAGGTTCCTAAAACAGTCAACAGTATTATTGTGAAATATCATTACAATTTAAAACTATTTTCTATGTTAAATATTCCAAAATGTAATTTATTCCTGTGATGGCTGAATTTTCAGCATCCATTACTCCAGTCTTCAGTGTCACATGAACATTCAGAAAATATTCTAATACTGATTTTATGTATTAGAACATTCCTTATTATTATCATTGTTGAAAATAATTTTTATCTTTGTGGAAACAGTGATACATTTTGTTTTTAGGATTTTTTGATGAATAGAAACAACAGCATTCATTTTAAATACATTTTTTGGTGACAATGTCAAAGTATTTACTGACACTATTGATCAATTTAATACATCATTGCTGGATGAAAGTATTAATTTTTTCTGAAAAAAATCTTACTAACCTTTTTGAACGATATATGTAGTATAGTTATAGTTATTTGGTAAACTGGTACTATAATTGAGCAAATATGCAAATATGTAATGTCAACTAATTGCTTTGAATTGATCATTCAGTGTTCCATTGCTTGATTGCACAACAAATATAACTGACTTTGTGAAGTTTTCACCCTAAAATAACTGCTCAAATCAATCCTGAAGTTATGAAGTCCAAGGAGCTGTGAAGCTGTCAAGTTAAAGTTGTTGAGGGGAGAAAGGCTACGAAGGGTTATAAAAAGATTGGCGAAGCTGTGAGCCTTCCTAGCAACATGAAGTCCATTGAAACAAAATAGAAAATTCGTGGCACAACCCAGTCACTGTTAAGATCAGACCTTCCAGCCAAACTGAGCAATAGGACAAGAAGGGCAATTGTCAGAAAAGGGTCCAAGAGGCCAGCTATACAACAATGAAATGGAAACTATCCAGACTTCAAAAATCTCTTTGACATTTTACAGATTGAGCCTCTTTGGGAGAGTGGCTTGAGAAAGGGTAATATTAAGTCGTGCCTAGAGTTTTATAGAAGACATTTGAAAAAACTTTAAGCCTTCTGAAAGAAAATATCGTTATATATATTAAGAAACAAAATCTAGGGGGAGTATATATTTTTGGAGGGTATTTTTGGGACAATGCAGAATGTTATAACACAGGATAGTCATCAGCAAAGACTTTTAACAAGTCTCCTTACGTGCCATCTGCCTCATTAACCTTGCTATGCTCCTCGATTGCAAAATTGGCCAGTCTTAAAAAATCAATATGTTGGATTGAAGGGGAAAGAAAGTGGAATTTTTGAGAGCTTTGCTGCTGAACTGACAGCTACCATTTAGGAAATAGAGTAACTGCTCAACCCTTTGTCCTGAACTTCTTAATTACAGTAATCGTGTAATTAGACAATGGTGTCTTAAATATTCATGCAGCGTTTAACTTTGACATCATCCCAATATCTTAATGCTTTTAATCACTGGCGCACATTCAAAGGATGCTGAGTAATTTGTTATATTTTGATTTGAGAGCAGTGTTCCACTCCTTGAGCCTTGATTTCAAGATGTAGAAAGTACTATAGCTGAACAGATGTTTCCATGTTTGCAATCTCTGAAGGCACTGAAACTGTAATTTTTGGACCTGGAACCTGGACGTTTCATTTGGAGTGGGTTCAAATTTCTAGAATAGTGTTTTTAGAATAGAGGTTTTCAATTTATACAGTACACATATGCTGTACACACTACTATGCTGTTGTATTCATCAAAGAATGCTGAAAATTTATGTTTCAAAAAATATATTAGGATAAGAATCACAGTTTTCAGTGTGATGATAATAAGAAATGTTTCTTGAGCACCAAACCAGCATATTAGATTATAGATATGATTTTTGAAGGATCACGTGACACTGAATACTGAACTAGTGGCTACTTAAAATTCAGCTTTACCAGCACAGGAATAAATTACATTTTAAAATATATTAACACAGAAAGCATTTTAAATTATAGTAATATTTTGCAGTATTACTGTTTTTACTGTAATTTTAAGTAAATAAATGCAGCCATGGTGAGGATGAGACCTTACAAAACTTAAAAAAATCTATAATATATGCTAAAAAAGATGAAATTCCAGAAGGAAGCAATTGCAAGAAAATGCTAATTCTCTTCTGATTTTTAAGACAACAAGCTGAACAACTATTTTGAAGTAGTACATTTATTTGAGAGGATGATGCCGTTTCAATTTCAGTAACCACAACAGGATTGGGGTCTGTTGTTGTTGACTGGACCCGCTGACTTCATTGAGTGAATTCATCTCTTTGATCACTGATCTGTGTGACCAGATGCTCAGGTTACGGGAGCGAGAGCGGAACCCTTGAGAGATCAAAGACAAACAATTCCTATCTCATCTGAAGCTGTAAGCACAGAATTAAGCGGGCGGATTAACTCATCCTCAGTTGTATGCCAGGCTGTCCCACAGAGAGTGACGTTTGACTGTCAGGGTGAGTGTTTTACCACCCGTGTAATGTAAGCAACAAAGAATTGTGCTTTACAAAGTAACTTCAGGCTTTGTTGTCTCAGAGTTATCCGTGCATTTTATTTAGAAATGATTTCAAGAAAAGGAAATTGAAATCACTTGCTCATCAGTGGATCCTCTGCAGTGAATGGGTGCCGTCAGAATGAGAGTACAAACAGCTGATAAAAGCATAACAATAATCCACAAGTAATTCACACCACTACAGTGCATGAATTGTTTTGTGAAGTGAAAAGCTGCATATTTGTAAGAAACTATCCATCAAGATATTTTTAACTTCAAACGTTGATAGTTCAAACTATCAATAATATTGCAGTTCTAATCAAATATATCTGGATTTTGGATATGGATTTTGATGTGAGACGACAACAGGGGATGATTTATCACTGGAGGAACTGTTATTATAGATTATGGGCTTATATTTTGTCCAGAATCAATGGTTTAAAAATGCCTTAACGATGGATTAGTTTCTTATAAACACAGCTTTTTGTCAGAAATCTTATTTTGATGGCACTCATTCACTGCAGAAGGATCCATTGGTAAGCAAGTGATCAAATGCCAAATTCTCCAAATCTCCTCATCTACATCTTGGATGGCCTCAGCATGAATACAATTTCAGTACATTTTAATTTCTGGGTGAACTATTAATTTAATAAATTATGTTAATATGCACCATGCAGATTCTGATTGGTCAGTTGCAGCATTTAGTATTCAATATTTTATTTCTATAATGACTGTTAAACTGTATTTGACCACTGAAAAAAATAATGTACAACTGTAAAAAGTGGTAAGAGGCAACTGGCCTGAACTATTTTTTTTTACCTAATTTGATCCTTAAAGATAGAAAAATACCTTTTTTTTGTTAAGCTAATGTTAATGATATTAAATAATATTTTTGACTTGAATAAATGTGAATTAATAGTCCTATTAGAGGTTACAGTGAGGCACATTTTTAGGTAACCTGACAAAACATTATTTTTTTTTTTACTGTGTACTTTTATATCTCTTTATCACTCCACCATCTGTAAAAATGCATCTGATATCTTGGGAAAACCAAAACCAATAAGAGGCACAAAAAGCTGCATGAGAGCAAACTTAAAATAGAGGGAGCTGTATCATTGTAGCTAATTATGTGAGCTAAATAGCCCATAGAAAAAACTACTTGGATTGCAGATAAACAGTAATGTACAAATTACCAATGTAATATTGTTGCAGTATTTCCTTCTAATTTGTAGCATTTAAGCTACAAATAAGATGAAATAATTTAAGCTCAAATTATTTTTTCATGTCCACATATTATGTTATTTGCTAGGTAGCCATGAAATTAGTAGGATAATTTATAGTCAGCAAGTTGTTATCACAAAATAAACCCCTTCAGAGTGGTACAATGGCGATAATGACCTGTAATGATATACGATAATGACCGGCTGACTGTACATAAACATTAGCCCCGTAAGAAGCAGCTAACAAGATCTTTGCATAGCCGCTCTCTTTTCTTGAAACTGTTTCAGCTTTACAGGGGAAATTAGTGAACATATGCTCTTCCTCTCTGCTGACTTAGCAGGGTGACCCATGAGATCTGCAGTGTAGTTTTGTGCGCTTTGTATTATCTTAGCAAGCAGAACATATTTGTTGTCACCCAGCATTTTCAGACCGGAGGTGGCATCTTCACTATTATGACATCTTAATAACTGTGATTTGTCTGGACAATTCTCAGCTTCATGGCTCGCTAGTTTGATAGTTATGTGTCTGAGAGCGAAACAGTTTGATATGGTAAACCTGAGAGGTTTGATGCCAATGTATCGGACACCAAGTTTCTTTCTCTGCAAGACTCATTGAGCTGAGGAATATGTGCCATGTCCTGGCATTCCTACACAGCTCTCAACTTATGCCCAGTCCGAGAGGAATTTGTTAATAGCGCTACCCCCTGATTGTGAAGCCATCTGTTCTGAAACAAGTTGTCAAAGGGAAGAAAGTGAATTTGTAAAGGCTGTAATTTTATATCCTTCTTTCAATCACTTACTTACCAGTCCAGAGTGGCTCTATCAGTTACATACAGCTCCCAGTATGGTGTGGACTTCATACTGTGCACTTTGGAAAATGTAAGTGAAATTATGTTTCACAACAGGACGTTTTTATGAGACGTAGATGACCACATCATCCAAAAGACAATCTTGACGTCAATGTTGCTTGCCTTTCCCTCAGCATCTGTTGTCCCTGGCTTTTATATACCTCGCTTCTCCCTTGATGATAAAATAATGGGGCAATTTTCCACATCAGAGCATTATTTCCATGCCAAGTTGTTGTGTCTCAGGCTGCTACTGTAAGAAGGAAAGATCAGACATGCAGGCAAAGCTACAAAAAGACCCCTTGCAGTTTCTCAGCAGTGCTTTTGCTCAGTTACAAAGCAATAGAGAGTTCAATACAACTGTTGTATTTATGTTTTTAAAATTGTACAAGGTGAAACAAAAAAAAAAAAATATATACACTGAACAAAATTATAAACGCAACACGTAATGTCAGTAGGACATATCAGTTTACATTTCCAAACGTTCATTTTGCCATTAATTGTAATAATCCAGTGAGATTTTTGTTTGCACAAGGAGTCTGAAAACAGCCACTCCACACAGAGATCTGATCTCATCATCATCCAGTCTGTCTGGAATGACATGAAGAAACAGAACAAACTGAAACAGACTAAATCCAGAAGAACTGTGGCAACGTCTCCAAGATGCTTCAAGAGACCTACCTGAAAAGATATCTGAAAGCTATGCGCAAGTGCCCCTAGGGCAAAAGCTGCTTTGTTTAAACGCAAAGGATGGTCACACCAAATATTGATTTAATTTAGTTAACAGAAGTTAATTGATAAATAAAATCTATTTATGACATTATTTTTGACAGCATCCTCATTTTACAGCATTTGTACACAAGTGCCTAAAACTTTTAACAGTACTGTAGCTTTGTATGTATATGTATGTAAATACACCACTGTGTATATACATACAAACATATATATTTGCTTATTGCTTGTTTTTTTTTCTGAATGGCTTGCAGCTAAAAAAATACTTTATGCTTAATGTGAGAGTATAATAAATGATTAAGAGCAAAATGTCTTCCCTCTACTTTAACAGTGCAGGCCTCACAGTATGAGGTCTGTCTCCTGGAGTGCGGTGGGGTTGGAGGCTTCTCTTGGATTTTTCATGGATATTTCTGGAATCATGAAGGCACAGTTCACCAGAGGGCAAGACTTGGCTGTCAATGGATATTATTCGCCAGGGCTAAGGTTGCACTTTATGACTACACTGCAGCAGTGTACACACAGAACAGATGTTCATCACAGCACCTAAAAGGCACGTGGGAAAACCAATAAAGAATTTCAAAGGAGCCACTCTGCAGGGGTCTATGAACAAACAGCCTGGTGTTGGAAAGAAGGAAGGAGCAAGGAAAATTGCCAGCTGATCATAGTTAACTAGATTGTTATTGTTATCAACGTGCTGCATCAAGATGAGACCAACCTACACCTTACTGCTGTGATTCACATCATAAAATTGACTCTGCATGACCTCAGGTACAAAGTGGTGGAGCAGTTTTAATGAGATGGATTTCAACCAAGTACACTGATTTAATTTGAATTGATTAGTAACAAAAAGCTTTTCTGGTTACAAACCTCTCCTTTCACATAATCAGAACACATCTGTGAACACTGTGAATGAGATTTTAAAACCTTTAGCACTTTTTTGTATAATTATATGAAGTTTAAGTTCTTTGAATAAAAATTAAAGCTCATATAAAACAAAGCCTCAGATGGCCCACCCACAGACCACCCAGAGCCTGTTCACTGAGCATCTAAAAGCATATTGATTTTACATATTTACATATTAATTACACAACTTTCAAGGGTAAAGGCACAAAGGGTTCTGTTTCAGTTCAGTTTCATTTTTTTGATATAATTTTTACTACATGCAATCCAGCACCATGATAATTCTCTAGAACTCTATACATGTTTTCCATTACTTTAACTCATCAACATAATTTAACCAGTTTCAACTTCATTTAAGTTATACAAGATTCAACTCATTTTTTTCTTCAGTTTTGAGCTGGATGTGTTTGGCCCACCACTTGGTAACTATTTAACTACGCTGTGAAAAAAACCCATAAAATAGGCCACAGTGTACTATATTAATATGAAGGAATTTTCTGTAGGTATTTTTTTACAGGTGTTTTACATGTATTTTGCACTTCAGTGCATTGTGTTTTAGGGTTAATGGAAATGTCCGTAAAAGTACCAATGTACGGCTATGCGAGGCTGATTCACTAGTCCCTCAACCCTATTAAAATCTGCCAAGAAATCATGCTTCTACTCAAAACATTATTTTGTCATAAATTTGTAAGACTGAGAGAAATGTTTTCTTAGCTTTTAAGACGCTTTTACAATTAAATTCACTGAAATGGTCACCTGTTGGTACTTAAATTACACTTACTTTCTCATTTTCCCCCTTATTTTACAGCATTAACCCAATTATAGGGTCTACTTTCCATGTGAAGCCTCGGGCTCTCTATTGGTTTAAATCTGAGCACAATAATACGACCTGGATGATAATTTATTTCTGTCCAATAAGGAGTGATTTCTCATAACTCCTCGGCAGAGCAGATGTCATCTGTTTTTAGTGGATATATTTTAGCTCTTCAGAGTTGAGGACAAGATGTTTTTCTATAAATCCTGTGCCTGGGAAGTGCACATTTTGTAAATTGTCCACGGTCATTTGGGAATTTTACTATTATACTGCATTATGACCATATACACTAAACCATTTTGAAAACATCTCGTTATAGTTATTATTTTTAATGATATCAGGTAGCTTTCTGTAATACTTTTGATTGATCAGTTGTGGCATTATTGTGTCATACATGGCAATACCTGAGATTGAAAGCAGATCTAGTTTTATTTCTCTCAAATCACCACAGACTTAACTGCAAATGACAAATGCAATGACACCATCTCAGTTATCGATCTTATTAATTATTACCTCATTAGGCGATTTAATATTACTGCATTTTTGCTGTGTTCGTCTTGTTGCTGGGATTTGCACATAGTAGTGGAGTGGGTCCTCATATTTATTTATTTCATAAGTGTACTTTCACTTCATAAAATACTAGCCTACAAGACTACTAATGCATAATAATATATAATAACTACAAAATGTCTTATGATATTGGTTGTAATTCTCATTAGATGAATGCAAATAAAAAATGGGCCTTTATTTATAGCTTTTTCCCCAGCAAACATGAATGGTTTATGAAACTGTCTGACCTGATTTCTTATGTGAAATGGAATATGACGACAGGAATAGCACCCCAAATGGCCTTAAACTTCACCATGATAAAGTGTGTCTGCCTTTAAATCCACCCCAGTTGAGTCTCTCTCCATTTGCCCTTTAATAGCACAGGAAAATAAGGAACTGTGGGTACGAGTTAGACCCCATAACCAAGATGAATGAATGAACTGCCATTTACCACTGCCAAGGCTTGAAGTTCTCATATTCCACATCAATTAGGCACAGTGGGGTGAAAAAGCAGGGATATAGTGGAAAACATTGCTACAGAGAACGGCTCACCTGACTATTCATTCATTATTCAGTTGAATTTAATAAACAAATTGAAGAACATTACAATTTTAGCATACACAAAGGCGGATTTTAAAGAATTTGTACGTATATATTTTGTTCTGTTACAGATGGTGTTATACAAACTTCCTGTACCAGGTCCCAATAAGAATAAAAGCTCTTGTACAGTATGTGATCAGTATGGTAGTGGACACGTTTGGAGGAGCAAGGGGTAATGAGTGAGATCACAGGTGACCCTGTGGAGCTGCTAATTCAATAGGGCTGCTGAATAATCAGCTGCTGATGCTCTTCGATAATGGAAACGCATTTTCTTGTGCCCTTGGCACCAACTAAAGCCCTGAGCAGAATACCACACCAGAAAATGGGCTTGATCCCATTTTTTAGCTCAAGCACAGTGTACGACTTACGATGCGATGCATCTTCCATGGCTTTTGTGGTCAGTGCTAACACTGAGTCACTACCTGAAAACCATTTTTTTCTACACATATTTTACTTGTTTTGTGCTAAAAAAAAAAGGATTTCAATCTGCCTCATAATACTCGGCTGTAATGCAGGGCAATGAAAACACTGACCAGCAATGCATGGCATTAATGTGGAGGACTTGTGCATTTACAGTGTTGACATAATGTTCCTCGAGCGGTACCATGAGGCTGCATTAAGTGGGTTTTATGTATTTGGGTCATGTTTGAGTTCCCCTAATTCCTAATTAATTACTATGACTCTCTCACTAGATCACATGATAAATGCCCTCTGCAGTGTATACCTTCAGGGATAAAGGCAGGATAGAGTGGTATATATTTTTTTTTGTCCGTTAACAAAATGCTTGGTGTAACAGCTCAGTTTGTTTGGTGTGGCTTAGTGGTTGAAATTTAGTACTGGAACAGATAAAGGTTTAAACCTTAGAGCTTGAATTGCTACCATTGTGCCTTTGGGTTGCTTAACTCCTGAATAGGGGCTCATTGATAATGACATCAACAATGATGTCACTACTATATGCCCCATCATTTTTTAAAACTGTGAGTTGCTTTTATTCCAACGTGTCTGATAAATGAAGAAAAGAGAAAAAAATGGATCATCATCAAACCATGAACCTTATATTGTAGTGCTTTCATGCATAAATCAATGTCAAATCAGACGTTTAACATCATCCGTGTTGAGAGGGGGTGACATGCTTGAGAACTGACCTGTCGAATGCATGTCCTCCAAATGCAGAATGAAATGATTACATCCCTAATGGCACTACTTCAAAAAGCATGACTTTGATAGTGAGAAATCCCATCAGGAATGTCGTTACATTTTTAGGAGCAACAACAGAGTTCTTAAGGAGGAAGAGGAGGCAGTAATGACGATGCTGCAGCGCTCAATGGATTCACATCCCCTTGGAAACTAATTTGGTTTTATGCAATTACACGTTTAAATGTGTCCCCAATGGAATGATCATGTTTGCCATTCAATAGCAACCCTGGTGTGGCATTTAGATTTTTTTTCTCTTTATTGCTGGAGGGGGGGTCTTTAACCTCAAATTCAGCAAATTCAGACAATCAGTAAATCAATGTTTTTGTATTTTTTTTAATTTAAATTTGTATTTTTACATACTAATGACCTAAGTAGTCAAAGGAATCGTTCACCCCAGAAATGAAAATGTACTCACCCTCAGGCCATCCAAGATGTCGATGAGTTTGTTTCTTCATCGGAACAGATTTTGAGAAATTTAGCATTGCATCACTTGCTTATCAAAGGATCCTCTGCAGTGAATGGGTTCTGTCAAAATGAGAGGTCAAACAGCTGATTAAAACATTACAAGTAATCCAAACCACTCCAGTCCATTAATTAGCATCTTGTGAAGTACAAATCTGCATGTTTGTGATAAACAAATCCATCGTTAAGACATTTGAAACCATTTGAAACCATTTCTTCCAGCTTTCTCCAGTGAAAAAGTCATCTTTTATGAATCAGCAGAGAAATATACACAGATCAAGCACAGTTTGTACATGAAAACAGTCCAAAACAGTTCTGAACAAATATGCCAGTGGATTTTGATGTGAGAGGACGACAGAGGATGGGATTTTTTTTTTTTTACTAGCGAAAGCGTTACTTTGGATTATGGATTTGTATTTTGGCCAGAAGTGATCATTTGAAGTTAAAGACATCTTAATGATAAATTTGTTTATTATAAACACGCAGCTTTTTGCTTTACAGACCATTAATTGGTGGACTGGATTACTTGTGGATTATTGTGATCTTTTTATCATAGGATTCTCATTCTGACAGCACCCATTCACTCATATATACTTGAGAACTTAATTCTGCAGAATCACTGACAATCGTTTAGGTGATACATGAATATGTCATACTATATTGTCTTTATGACAACAATGACAAGGTGCTGTTACCTTCCCATGAGCCTTGTCAGTGCATGCTACCAGCATTTCCATGGAGAAGTATCATTAGGTTTAAAGTGCTCGATGCTTAACTTTGTTCATTACTTTAACAGTGCTGCGCTGTGATGAATTGATGACTAAAAAAGCATGTTTATTGTGAAGAATAAAGCATTAGGCTGTTATTTTGGAGAACTAATCAACTCGCTATGCAAAAAATGGTACTGCTGTCATTTATGCATCCGTATATAACCTTCTAACAGATGAACTGTAATTTCTGTAACTTCATCTGCATGTTGAACAGCTATGGGATGTTTGCTACTCTCTTACATCATACGCATTAAACATTTCCCACAGAAAAAAAAGGAAACATATGGAATAAACTAACATCCACAATAAATTAAGGGTAAGAGGGAGACTAGTGAGAAACAAAAGGCTTTTCTACAGAGACATGTTGATTTATTGTTGGCTTTAGAATGCAGCCCCTTGAGTTAAACTGTAGCAGAGCGGAGTATAAATCACACCACACCTGAAATATAACAGTCCATTTGGCCTCAGAAGTCACAAATGCAAGCCTTGGTCTTCACGCTATACTACATCACTCTGGTCCTCAGCTGGCTGAGGGTTTGTCGGTACGTCGGTTGAATGAACTTTGCGCTTTGTTGAGATGGACTCTAGTTTAATGCAATCCATCAAGCTGTGAATCCTTATGTTGCTCCATCACAGATAGATTCACAGAATATTCTTCAGCATATACTAGACCACCTCACTTTGAAACTTAAACTGACTTATTAAACAGATGTTAACATGACTTTGAAGTTCTTGTTCTAATTGGCATTTCCTTTTGAAGCAACTGTTGGATGTAGATAGAACTGAGGAATTAAAGCGCTCACCTTATATACTGTATGTGGGGGTATATTTCATCTTCACAGCACCAGCTGTTTATCTAATCACCGCATAACATCTAAAAGGCTCTATTTGAATGTTTATCCGAACTTTACTTTTTACGCTCAGTTAATAATCATGGCAAAAAGCACCACAACATTTTGATATATATATTTTTTAATCTTCCTTGTTATAACATGCAAATCTTAGCTGAAACATAGCAAATGAAAAAAAAAAATTATATCTCACGGTGTTGCAGAAACAATTGCTACAAAAGATGCTCAAAGTGGTTCAAGTAAGCAATCAACATTTTTCAGACAATATGATTTGGTTAAAATGAGCTGTATTTATCTGGCACAAAAACAATAACAATACCAATTAGGAATACACAATGCTATTTGGTGTGGTGTTATAATACCATAATAGGTATTATATGTATTTTCTTAAACTACAAGGGCTGCAAAATAATGTGAACACCTGGGAAATAGGTAATATTTATTTATTAAGTTTTTTTTTTTTACCACCATTTGGCTTTAATACAGCTTCCTACCTTATTAGATTAGATTCATACAACTTGTAAATAGTCTTCAGCAGAATGTCATCTATCAGAACATCTGCCAGTTGCTTCAGAGATGTTGGAGAAGAGAATCTGCTCTTCACCCTTTTCTCTCAAACTGCCCACAGTGGTTTGATAATGCTCAAGCCAGATGATTTGTCTGGCCAGGGCAGATGTTGAGGTTCATCTTGGCAGGCCCGTAGCCAGCTATGAGGTCACCGAGGTCCGGACCTCGGTAAATTTTTTCCTGTACAAAAATAAAATTGGTTCTCTGAATGACTAATTTGCTGTTAAACTCCTCGTATGAATGTCTGCATGACATGTATAATTAAGTTTAGAACACTTGCAAGAATGTTTAGCGTCCGTAGTATGAAAATAATCGCTGTGAGACGCTGGTGGAGTGAACGAGACTTGACAGGCCTCTGTGTTGCCAGATCCAGCTATTATAAGCGTTTTTTTGACTTGTCTTTTCCACTTAATTTGACACTTTAGAAAGTTAATAAAGTAGGACATTACAGTTTAGGGTCAGCAAAATCTTTATCTTATCTTAAGTGCAAAAGATTTAAAATATTTTTTTGGTTTATTTTAGTTTTTTGAAAAATAGCTTATAAATCTCTAATGCGGCTATATTATCACCTAATATTGGTATCAATCTATTTTGTGTAGGCCCGTTATTTTTGAGCGGGAACACCACACGTGTGATTTTCTTTTTTTTTTGGCAATTTTTTGATAATTTGTACAAAATAAAAGCTTTTCAAAACAAATTTCTTGGTTAAACATTTAAAGCATGCTAGTGTGATAAACAGTGCAATTTTTAAAAAAATATTTTATTTAATATTGATAAAATTATCCACAAATAACACTTTTTTTTTTCACTCAAAAACTGATGTATGTAAGCTCAGATTAATGAGGCCTACGATGAATCAGTTCCAAAAATAGACATAAAACCAGTCCTAATTGAAAGAAAACAAGCTGACAAAAAGATTGATGCCAAATATTAGGTGATAATATTGCATAACAAGAGATTTATAAGCTATTTTTTGAAGGCCGGTCATTTTTGACCGGGAACACCAGTGTAACAAGGTTAAATAACATAAAAAATGTTTAACAAAAATTAACAATTTTTGCGGTGGAATTAGTTATGCCCTGCGTGAACAAAGTCAGTAAATCTTAGTTCAATGCGAGAACGTTAATCAACATTTTCGGGAGAAAGAAAATTCTCTCCGGGTCAAAATGTCCCGAACACAACCTGAAGGTTAATAACACCTTAATTCATCCCCCACACTTTTTTTCGGGCAAGTGTGTTCACATAAAGGTTTTCAAAGGCCGGTGTGAATAAATCTAGATTTAATGGGATAGTCTGTGCATGACCTGATGTTTTATTCGTATCCAGAATGAGGCGATGTGATTGTGAACATCACGGAGCGCTGAACACTCTCGTGCATGTTTCACTCATACTCGAAGCCGGAAGGCGCTCTTGCCAGAAATTCCCAGACGGACTCAGAAGTAATAACTTGAAGTGCCAGAAAATCCCTATATGGACAAAAGCATCCAGCTATCACTGTTTAAGCTGTTAAACGTTTGGATGTGAAGACATTAAACACACGATTGCGACAATATATGGTTTATGTGGGCTTTTCAAGTCATCTCCAGGTAATAAATAAAGTATATGAATAATGCAGTGCTAGTGTTTGTAGTATATAAACAAATCATTAGCAAAATATAAGAAAAATATTATAGAATACAAATGATTGGTTATTGTCCAGCAGTGTATTTGATTTCTTAGCCAATTAAAAGTAAGAAATAAGAGTAAAATAAAACTTGTGACCCTGGACCACAAAAGCAGTCTTAAGGCTTACGAATATCGCGCGATTATCGCCGACGTTTAACGCCTCGTGACTAAACAAAGGGCGCCAATGTGAGTGTGCACACCGACGCGCAAAACGCGAGGCGTAAAAGCGTCATTTTTTAAAAAACCGCCTCGGACTCGTTTTTTTGGTTTGACACGCCGCGTTAAAACTGCATGGCCGACCAATGAGATTGGCACTGTTGTTCACATGCCTGGAGCTGCTGAAGTTACAGTAAAACACGACTTGGTGGCGCTCAAGCACAAAACGGTCTTGCCGAATAGCCACAAAAACATTATATGGGTCAAAATTATCGATTTTTCTTTTATGTCAAAAATCATTAGGATATTAAGTAAAGATCATGTTCCATGAAGATATTTTGTAAATTTCCTACTGTAAATATATTAAAACTTAATTTTTTATTAATAATATGCATTGCTAAGAACTTCATTTGGACAACTTTAAAGGCAATTTTATCAATATTTAGATTTTTTTGCACCCCAGATTCGGAGAAGTGCTCACTAACACAGATTTAGACACATTTGTGAACAATATTTGAGAGAAATAGGCCTTTTGTGTACATCAAAAAAGTCTTAGATCTTTGAGTTCAGCTCATGAAAAATGGGGGCAAAAACAAAAGTGTTTATAATTTTGTTCAGTGTATATATATTACATTTGAAATTTCTGTCCCCCTGACTTCTGAAATGATGGCTACACCCTTGCACTCTGCTAAACAGGCTCCCATGATTTGTTCTTTTTGGAAATTTGCTTATACTACACTCAACCTAGAGAATATAAACAATGAAAAGATAAATAATAATCAAAAAAAAACATTTGTTTGTTTGTTTTTTTTTCACTGTAGCCTATACAACTGATATTAGCCCCTATTAGTGTTGTCAAAAGACCCGGTATTTCGGTACCAAGTCGGTACATTGAAATAAACATCGGCGTTAGCGTATACGTAGTTAATCGTTAGCATAAGCGCGGCTAACGCTAATATAATGAGCATTAGAATGAATTTTGTTCATTTTGTTCAAAATTATTTCTTTAACTATTTAATGCGCCTATAACTTTTATTACTGTAAAAGACAGGAGGACATATTGGTATTTACTATTTTTACACACCAGAGGCTTTTAAATGAACTGTGTAACCAAAATATGCGTGTTAGAGAATGTACAAATGTATGGTTAACAGTGTTTATATCATATAGTGTATATGTCATATCAGTCCGTCAGAAAAAGTT
>NW_015635035.1:225968-233066 GCF_001515625.1 Sinocyclocheilus rhinocerous | reverse complement strand
TTAAAATTAAATATGAACACAGTTTGGATTAAATAAAAGTACAGTCAAATTTTATCTCCTGTATAGACTTTGCTGTACAATGTTTGATCTAGTAACATCTTACAGTGAGTGAACAATATGTATTGGTACCAAATACTGAAATTTTGGTACCGTGACAACACTAAACCCCTATAGTAATAAGTTTTCACATTTTTTTATTGAATTACAGACATGTTTCTATATAATTTCCAGCAGCTAATCCCTGAACCTTTGGGATCAGCACTAATATAGCTTAGATTTCTGCTCTTTCAGTAAGAAGTCTGGTTGCATTTTCTCT
Organism: Sinocyclocheilus rhinocerous; assembly: GCF_001515625.1. Lineage (NCBI taxonomy): Eukaryota > Metazoa > Chordata > Actinopteri > Cypriniformes > Cyprinidae > Sinocyclocheilus > Sinocyclocheilus rhinocerous. Next base: position 232,750 of record NW_015635035.1, on the reverse strand, counting down.
TCAAGTTTTCCAGTAGGCTATATAAAGTAGCAGAACCCAACACTGAATCTAGTTAGTTAGTGAGTTATCAGACAAGGGCAATTGTCTCTGGTCCTCCTTGTCTAATTGGCAAGATGAGGTTGGAGCTGCTAGTGTGAGGGAGCGCAGGAGGGCTGTCAGCCTGGAGCAATGGAGTGAAAACAAAAGAAATTGGGGCTGTTTATTATACCTTCTAGCTGTCTGTAATATGATTTTCTCTTTAGTGCCTTGCTTACTCATTACCAGAAAACCCAGGTGTTTATCTAGCTCTGTGTTTTATATTAAATTGTATGCAATTCATCGCAATAGAGATGATGTAATCATGAAGGATTTGTCTAATTATGTATAAAAAGTAAGCCTCCCTAGTTAGGGTGCTCAACATTTAATATGCAGCACCCTTCTCAAAAATGGACCTGTACTATTTTTGACATCTCTAGAATCCCTTGCAGTGTCATAATGAGTGCCAACATAAACAGTATGCTGGTGATGGGACATCCTATCAGGATTGTTTGAGGGCCAGAGGCTTCTCCTTTGAGGATGATAAATTGAAGCGTGGCAGCTGCGGTCGAGCCCAGAGCTACTGAATCTCCTGAGTGGTGGGGTGGTGGGAAGCTGATATGTCACCCCTCCAGTCCTCCCTGCTCCTGTGGGAATGAGGAGGAGGGTGCGACCGGGCTTCAGGGAGGGAATTAGTGCCCACCGCAGAAGCTCTGCTGGAAACACACCTCTCTGTTCCACCGATGGGACTGCATATTAATTTCTGCAGTATGTGGTTGGTTTCAAGTGATGGATCATCCAAACATATGGGGAGGCTGTGCATGAGTATATTTCACTTCAAGGTCCTTTTCAACTTTTTCCATTAATACAAACAACATCTCAGCCAAAATGCATCTCCCTTTCCCCCTGTTCATGGTTTATCAAGAGAGAGAGGGAGGAAAAAAGTATTATTTGTTTAAGCCTGCAGTCAGAGCCAGTGCACACATATGCATACATTTGTCTCATTTCACCTCAGAATTCAGATGGTCGGAACTGTTGTACAAATTAAATAATATTATTTTATATTGCTAAGCACAAACATGTTTTGTCTCAGGGCATCTCGAATTAACCTCGTCTGGATAGGAATAACATTCTGCTATGTGAATCGTGTACATACATACTGAGAGGAAAATCTAACAACACACTGACCACAAGATCATGTACTTGCAAGAATGATTCTACAAGATCTAATAAAACCGCACACCTCAAAGCAATTTAACGGTAAACAGTGAACCACTATTTCTACTGTAACCAAAATGCATACATGAGAAGGAATGTTAAACATCTTGTCATTCTCGGAAGTCCTTGTTTCTGTGTTCCTTAAGTTCTGTTATTTTAGCTTCTCTTCCTGACCTCTGTCAAATATAAGATAACTTGCATCACATTCAAACTAAAAACTACAACTCAGACTGTTTCTGAGTAGTTATTGGAGTAATGACTCAATGACTTCATGTCACAAAGACTTGTTTAGTTTCTGAGTGAAATGGCTATGTAGCCTAACAGTTTGAGCGAATGAGTCAAATATAGTTAAGATGTAACTTGGTGTAACATTCAATTTGTTGATTCTACTGGCACAAAAATAACACATTTCACTGGTAATGTCACAATTGTTTTATATTTTGAGGAAACCATTTACTATGTACTACACGACGTCTGTTAAAGGTCAGGTCATCGGGAAAACATTGCATTCAAATTATTGTATATAACCATCTAATAAACATCTTGAAAGTGGTGATTCACATACATTCTTATCCACAAACATCAAGAAAACAACTGTTTACTGCAGATGAGTAAATGGTTTAAAAATGACGCAGATGAACATGCACACATGGATTAGTTCACAATGGTGCTTTGTATCCAAGCAACTTAATCGCAAATTACTCACAGATGCTAAGATTCACAGGTATAATTTGTTGATAATTTGTTGAATAAAGTGAATGTGCTTAAAATGAGGATGGCATATTTTGCCACCAGAAAAGTGAACGGTGACATTTCCAGAGTGCTTATTTTGTTTTATTGTTATGACTTTGGTTTAGAAATGCAGTTAGAAAATGAAGAATGTTGCCCAGAAGGTGCCATCTCATGCTGTAATACTGTTGGTGGAAGCTGATAATAAGGAGAATACTAAATTATTTTGTTATTTAGATATATTAGAGACCTGGAGCTTGTCCAGTGACCTTAATTTTTTGTTAATAAATGTTTTGTCATAATGTATAATCAACGACCAAACAATAACACCTCACAAGTCAATTCAATCACGTTCTCTCTATTTTATTTGATTAAACCGCAATTAAACAGATGTAGCCAGTAGTGACCACTGTGAGCACGCATTAGCAAACTGGGTTTGTTTGATTTCCTTTTCATTGTTTTAGTGCAGTGAATGTCAAAGCAAGTTGTAACTCAAAGACAGTCAGTTATGAGAGAGCTGACAGAGAGAGACACATGCAGAGATTCGATCCAAGCACCCAGCATGTCACAAGGAGTTAGAAGAGCCATCCCTCTGAAGATCATGTCACCAAAGATTAATTGGATCTCTGCTCCTCTGAGTATTAGTGATTGGTTTTCAGAAAATACAGGTTTTTATCGTACTGGCTCAGGCAGTGCTTCAGACGTTTCTAAGACTGAGGCTTTACAATTATTCTTAACTCTGACTTATCTCAGAGTGGCCCAACAAAAAGGTTTGTCTTTCCTTCCAGCACGTTCTCTCCATATTAGTCACATATATACAACAGTTCAATAAACAAGAATATAGTCATTTTAATACTTAGTAAGTTCCTATATCACATTTAGTCACTGTCACTAGAAATTTCCTTTTTTATAGTTTGCATTAAGCTGTGAAGAAAAAATACAATTGAATTATTATTATCTAAAACAAAAATGGTTACATTTACCAGTATTCCTATAGGTTTGTCTTTTGTTAATAATAGTGGATTAATGTTGTATTATTCCATATACATTATTACATTATACAAATTTGTTCTATTATATGAAAGTCCTGCAGTTCATGATATGCATATCATGTTTTTTTTTTCTTTTTCTGTTGAAATCTCACATGGACATATACAGTATCTTCCTTAAACATGACAAAATAAATGAATGACTTTTTTGTTTTTCATATAAAAATGTGCGTTCCCATTTGTACCATACCAGTGATTTGCAGGTAAAAGAATGGAGTAGCAAAACAAACCCAAAGCTAATTATCTATGAGAGAATATTTAAAAAAAAAAAGGTTTTCTTTCTACAAAGCTATCATGGTTGTTTACAAAACAAACCAATCTCCAGAGTTTGTGGCTGTGGTAACCATTACATTTTTTCCTCAAAAAAAAAAAAAAGAAACGTCCTTTTATTAAATTAAGAAAATTCTTCCTTTAATGTTTTCAACTCAGTTATGTATCAGAAGTGTTGTCAAGAAATAAGTTTTTTGCACCTTCTGACCACTGCATAGGATTTTTTTTCAGGATACTTTTTTCAGAAGCTTCACTGCATTTTAAATACTTTAAATTAGGGCTGGGCGATTTGGCAAAAAATTTAAATCTCGATTTTTCCAGAATGTTTGACTGATTCTCGATTTTTAAAAAAATGATTTTTAACTTGTCAACTTGAAAATTTAACTACAACATGATTCAAGTAACTTTTTCTTTACTAACCCTCTAGTTAAAGAAAATTATATTCCAAGTGCAGCACACAAGTTGTCAACATGATGTAAATGTTAAACAAATTACTTGTTAAATATCTTTGCAGAACAGATGCACAAACTACAACTACATATTGTACAAACTTGTCTTATATTATGTGTTCAGAAATATACGAGGAAAATGCTTTTAAAAAATTTCAAAAGTCAAGGTAATTCAAATTCAAAATGGCTGAAGGTATAACACCAGTAGACTATTATTAACTATAAATGTTGGTTATACTTTATTTCGATAGTCCACTTTAGACATTCTATTAACTATAAGTAACTTTGTAATTACATGTCAACTACATGTCAACTAATTATCATTAATTTGCAACTACATGTCTACTAACTCTCAGAGTAGACTGTTAGGGTAGGTTTAGGGTTAGTAGAATAAGTTGACAAAGAAAGTGTTAGAAGATATTAAGCAGACAGTCTACTAATACTCTACTAACTGCTAGTTGACATGTAGTTGCAAAGTTACTTACTGTTAATAGAATGTCTAAAGTGGACTATCGAAATAAAGTGTTACCTAAATGTTCTGTAAAAACAACAGCAGCTTTCAGCCTGTCACCATGATGCAAACATGAAATAGCAGACATACAGTAGTTCTTTACAGGTTTTTTATTCGATTACGCTGCTTTTCCATTGTTTTTTCTGTGTAAACATGGATGTGTTTGACTGTTGCGCTCGCGTCTCTTGCAGTGTCTCACGCATGAAACACCATTCTAAAAACTGCGCTCAAGATAAAAGAAGTTCACTCCCATCTTCTTGCATGTTTTATCTATTCCACTGCCCCTTTGTCAACACAAAAGCGCATTCTGTGTGAATGGCGCTTAGCGCTATATTTATGGTACTTCACAGAGCGCATCACACGTGAGCGGTTAATCCAACCGCATGACCGTTCTTTTCTCTTTACTGTTATCACCGGCATATTGTCAAAGTCTCTAATTCTAACATTTGGTAATATTTCTATTAAAAATCGCGATTCCTCGATTTCTAAAAAATAAAATCGTGGCAAAACATTAAATTAATCAATAAAATAGGGAAAACCGCCCAGCCCTACTTTAAATTATTAGTTACTTGTACTGTAGGTTGGTAATCTACTCTGAAGCTGTAGCTTTCCAAGCTTCAGTACAAAAACACTGCAGATGAAATACATGGATGTATTGCAGATTATACATTTCATTGCAGATTATACATGTTACTGTCAAATGCTACAGTGACTTAAGCATGTTTTGTGACATTTATAATTAGAATGCATGCACATCCAACTTTAACATGCGCATCAGATGTTTGTACACAAGCATCACACATAAAATGAGATTTTTTACATATTTTTTATTTTATTTTTTTTATTTACCTTTATTTAACCAGGAAATTAAAAACTCTTGAGATTTAAAATCTCATTTACAAGAGGGTCCTGGCCAAGATAGGCAGCACATTTAGTTACACATAAAACAAAATACATTCGTTTACATACACAGAAACATACACAAATCACTCAAAACATTTACAATCAGGTGACTCTACAATTAGATCCTTTAAAATACATTTAAAATCATTTAGTGATACCAACTCCTTTAAGCATAATTTATCTTGTAGTCGATTGCAATCAAATGGAGCAGCATAACTAAATGCCCGTTTGCCCATATTAGTACGAACTTTAGGGATGCTTAAAAGATAATAATCTTGTGAGCGAAGACCATAATTATTTACACCTTTTTGTAAGATATTCTGCTGTAAATACGAAGTAAGTAAACATAAAATGATTTTATATATAAATAAGTACCAATGCTTAAGTCTACGGGATTACAACGCCGGCCATCCAACCCGAGAGTACAATAAACAATGATGAGTAAGGGCTTTTGAATTTGTGATGAACCTTAATGCTCCATGATAAACTGAATCCAACGCCTGTAAACAATGCTTAGGTGCCTGCATGTATATGATATCACAATAATCCAACACTGACAAAAATGTAGCTGCTACCAATCTCTTCCTTGCTGCAAAAGAAAGACAATAATTGACTCTAAAAAAAAGGCCCAGTTTCGACTTTAATTTTCTCACAAGGTACTGAATATGAGGCCCAAAAGAAAGAGAATCATCAATTAAAAATCCCAAGTATTTATACTTAGATACTACTTCAATCTCCAAACCTTGAAGAGTAGTGATTGAGCATGAGTTTGAAAGTGCAGACTTTCTTTTTGTAAACATCATAAGTTTAGATTTCTCCGCATTTAAAACAAGTTTTAAATCACTCAGTGTATGCATCAAAATCAGATTGAAGATGACTCAGAGCCTGATCCAATGTTGATGCAGAGGAGTAAATCACCATATCATCAGCGTATAAATGAAAATTTGAATGTGCGAGATTATTCCCAATATTATTAATATATAAAATAAATAATAATGGCCCAAGGACTGATCCCTGTGGTACGCCGATATTTACATTCAGAGTACAAGAAGTGAGTCCCTCTATATTTATACATTGAGATCTATCCGATAAGTAATTAACAAACCATCCGACAGTATTTACTGATAAACCTACACTAAGTAGCCTCTGCTTCAAAATTTTATGATCTACGAAATCAAAAGCTTTGGATAAATCGATAAAAAGAGCAGCACTATGGTTTTTATTATCCAATGAAACCATTAAATCATTTAATACTTTTATAACTGCTGTGGATGTACTATGTTTTTCCCTAAAACCGGATTGGAACTCTGATATGGCATTTTTAGAAGATAGAAATTCTTTTAATTGATCATTCACAAGCGATTCCAAAACCTTCGATAAAATAGACAATTTTGAAAAAGGCCTATAATTATTCAATACAGTTGGATCACCCCCTTTAAATAATGGCCGAACATAAGCAGTTTTCCAGATAGAAGGAATTTCATTTGTAGCTAAAGAAAGATTAAAAAGATAGGTTAGTGGTGGCGCAATAAAATCAGCTGCCAGCTTTAAGAAATGTGGATCCAACTTATCTGGACCAGCTTGTTTCCTACTATCTAAAGATTTAAGTGCCTTATTAACCTCTGAAACTGTTACTGG
>NW_015635035.1:177220-223803 GCF_001515625.1 Sinocyclocheilus rhinocerous | reverse complement strand
AAAAAAAAGGCCCAGTTTCGACTTTAATTTTCTCACAAGGTACTGAATATGAGGCCCAAAAGAAAGAGAATCATCAATTAAAAATCCCAAGTATACTTAGATACTACTTCAATCTCCAAACCTTGAAGAGTAGTGATTGAGCATGAGTTTGAAAGTCCAGACTTTCTTTTTGTAAACATCATAAGTTTAATCATATGATGTGCTATTTATTGTATTCATGCTCAGTGAGTAGCTAAGGAACAGATTAAAAAATTATTTAAAATAAATGAAGTAGCAACCATGAAACTGAGGTGATGTCACCAATCCACAGCCCAGATTTAACTCCAGTATTACTTCTAAACCATAGCTATTGCTGTCATTGTTACAGATTGAGGGCTCTCACTATGCTCCCCATGACTGTAATGTCACTGTAATGAGAGAGCAATAAATCAAATGCTTTATTGTGCAGGAGCTCTTCTGAAGTGGAAGTCACCATCATGTCAAGCAGGGCAACAGGGCAATACATTTTAGTGCCTTGTGCAACATTATTACTTGTTGCAGTAGTGTCTGGACAGAAGAATTACATTTTAGAAGTCAATAGCTTTGTCTCTACATTACCTGTCAGACTCTGTTCCTTGTATTGTGTGTGTTCTGCTCCCCATGTGTTGTCCTTTGACCATATTTGGTTCTTCCTGTTCCTGTTCTGATTATGTTGATTTGTCTATCATTTGTGCTCCTTTATAAGCCTGTCTCCTATCATTTGATGTCCGTCCGGTATTGTGAATGTCAACCTCCTCAGCTACGTGTGTTTTCCTGATTCCCTTGATTTCATTAAAATCTCCTTGTTGATGTACTCTATGTCTCCTCGTTCCTCGCTCCACGCTCCAGCACAGTAGCAAACGTGACAATACCATAGAATACATTTTAGTGACACTTTATTTTTGAGACCACTTCTCATTATTAACTAGTTGCTTATTAGCATGCATATTACTAGCATATTGGCAGTTTATTAGTACTTATAAATCACATTTTAATGCCTTATTCTGCATGACCATATTTTAGATTCTTTAATCCCACTTCATACCCAAACTTAACAACTACCTATTAATAAGCAGCAAATTAGGAGTTTATTGAGGCAAAAGTTGTAGTTAGTTAATCATTAAAAAATTGGGACCTTTTGCATTTACATTAAAATTATAATATAGCTTTACTGACCATCACAACATAAATAATTTACATTGTACCTTTAATATCGCTTCAAATGCATCACCATAATTTATACAATATGACAATATAATATTCAGACACAATTTGACGGAACTGACGCTATCAGAGGAGGACAAACTTGAACTGAATTGAGCTGAATATTGAAACCATCGTCTTCAGCTTTATGCTGAGTCGAATTAGTTCATAATTGAATTTTGCAACATTGACACTGTTATCGAACTGAATTGAATCCACATTGAACTGACTCGAGCTGAATAACAACACTGCTGTCTTCAGAAGAGCTGTTTATCACTGACTTGTTTCATAATGATTGAATAACCTTCACTATTGTCTTATTGAGCTGATTTATAGCAGAATTTTGTTTTTGCCTTATTTTTGAAGTTTGCATCATTTATTCTGTTACTTTCCTTATTAATACTGTGAAGCTGCTTTGAAACAATTACTGTTGTATAAAGCGCTATAAAAATAAAGGTGACTTGATTTGATAGTATATATTTATACCTCTTATTATGCTTTAGTATTTTTTGTATTATTTTAGTCAGCATCATTTCATTTAGAAACATGTCTGTGAAGGTTAAAGTGAACCAGAGATGAGAGCTGAGAGCACAGCAATATGTTTTCTGTATGTCTTTCTACTCATTAGATGATCTTCCTTCTGAAGCAGGAATGAAGACAAATTTCTTGAGCAAAAATGCCCTGGAGAGACGTTTATTGCCAAACTTTGTTACAGTGAGGCAAGGTACATGTGATGTTGTTCTGATGTGACTGTTGCTGGAGGAAATCCTTAGATGAACAGATGTACTATCTGTGTTTTACCTGCCACATGAGTGTGTGTGTGAGTGTGCTCTTCAGGGCAAGTTTACATTAATTTGATAGATTAGCATGATGGAGCTATTTAAAAGATGGTCATTACTTTAAAATGCATCTTCTTTCCCTCTGAATTGCTCTGAATGGCTGTTCTCACTGGTGTAATTGTAATTCTCAGTACGAAGGGAATATGGATTGCCCCTGTATACCAGGATAAGGTGTGATACAAGACAATAAATCCTGCAGGAATAGTTATTGATTCAAAGCACAGTCTCAGTTAGACGCAGGCTTTGCATGTAACACTGTAATGATAGACTATGAGAGACAGTTCTTTTGTTGATAGGCTTCTTTGAATTGAATTGAATACATTCCTCTATTTGCCATTACACGTAATAAAATTGTCAATAAGAATTTCAGAACAAAATAATAATAATAATAATAAAAACACTGTTCTGTAAAGCCCACCGCCTCAGAGTTTTTTGAAAAATATTGAAGTACAATCAGTCAAAATGTAGACTTTCAGTTCTGAGAAATTGTTTGTGAACCCTGAGAAACTGTATTTCAAAACTATTTGTTAGTAAAGATAAATCTTATTTATAGAGTCTTAAAAAGAATGTATGGCCCTGAAAGAAAAAATTACAAAACATACAGACATTAAATAAATTCAGAGAGAGAGAGAGAGTGAAGGAATTGAGCACCAAATTTCTTGCCAACAGTCCAACAAAATATTTCACGCATAACACTTTACAATAAGGTTTCCTTATTAGTATTACAGTAGTTACCTGCATTCTTTTTAACACATTTATTAATCGTTTTTAACATGCACTAACACATCAAAAATTCTAAATTCTTACTATTAACTAGTTGCTTATTAGAGTGCATATTATTAACATATTGGCTGTTTATTAGTATTATAATATTCTGCATGACCATATTCTACATCCCTAATCCTACCCAATTACCTAAACATAACAACTACCTTATTAATAAGCAGCAAATTATGAGTTTATTGAGGCAAACGTTGTAGTTAATGGTTTGTTAATAACGAGAACTGGATCTTGAAATGATTCAGTGATTCAATTAAAAGACTTCATTCCTGAAGGTATCAACGTTTTGAACAAATCGATTGAATTCACAAAAAGATGTGAAGAAGTTTGTAATGGAATAACTGAAGGCTAGGACAGGTACCTCTTGTACTAGAGCACAGAAACCTTTCTGAATGCATGTAACACTCTCTGCAAATGTAATGACGTGATTACTGCTATATGTTATAGTACTGTCAGAGCTGAACAGGAAGAAAAAGCCTTGGGATGAGACAGTGTCCCTGAGGGGTGCCAGCATTCACAATCTGACACTTGTGCCAAAACGCTCTTGTGCATTTTTATTGCATTTTTATCCCCACAGAGGAATGGTTCATAATTGAAGGACTATGTAAAATAGTTTGTGTTATATAATATACATTATGCATAAGGAATATTATAGTTTTTTATGTTTTTAGTTTTGATGGATATTTATTATAAAAGACGGAGGTGTGAATTGGCAGAAGGCATAATTGCAAACATTGACAGTAATTGGGGATATGGAATGTAGTGAGAGGAATGGGAATTTAAGCTTTGAAGAATTCAGGCTCATCTAAAATGTACTATACAGAGTCTATACCTTATACAGTGCACATCATCAGGCATACATTTCTCAAGACATGATTAATAGTAGCTTTTAAGGAAATCATGCACAGACTTTTATTCTGATGGTGTAGTACTATTAGGTGGCAATTTGAAGTCAAAAATAATCCATCTGCATTCAAATAGCTTCTTTTGCCTTTCTCTCTCACTCACTCATAAAACACACTCAACCAATCCAGTTGAGGAAAACAATGCAGAAACTAAAAAAAGGGTTTGACTAGTGTTGTTCTTTTTCTTTGTAATCTAATGAGTATTAGACATGAAAAAGTAAGTTCCTGCCCCTAATGTGCAGGAGACAGCCAGAGCTTTGTGCTGATGCACTAATTCTTCAATCTAATTACTTTAATTCACTCAAAAGACACCGCTATTGATTGTGGGATTCAGTTCAATAAGTGTAACACTGTTTCACAGCAGTGTTAGAGCTGTTATTTTACTTTTGAAAAAGTGATTTCTATATCTAAGATAAAAAGGGTATCTTAGTTTAATTTACTGATTTCTTGCATATCAGATTTGCTGTAAACATCTGAATGCATTATAATGTGTTTCAGTTTTGGTCACGTTATTTTAAGGTGCAATTCTCAATATTAACAAACCGTTAACTACGACTTTTGCCTTAATAAGATACTTATTTGCTGCTTATTAATAGTTAGTAAGGTAGATGTTAAGCTTAGGTATTGGATAGGATTAGGTATGTAGAACATGGTGTGGTGGCTTCTGCCGATGCTGTAAGGAATCATTCTTCAAGTCTTGGGGTTTTGATGCCAGAAGATAGACTTTATTCTTCAGATGAAATAAAGCCGAGAAAAACTCTGTAGAGCAATCTCCAGACTCTTTTTCTGTACCCTCTTATATACTGTTCTTTCTCTAGGCATGTTCAATACATTTCATTCATATCTGTTATGGGATCACGATGCAGTCATGAGGCCTTAATTTTATGTTCTGTGAAAATAAGGGCCCCATTATGTGCCATCATGTGCTTATCATGTACTTCACCATATGTCTGCACATTCCATTTTCATACAGATTTCTATACATGCAGGCAAATACACATGATTATAATAGTAGAATAACTTAATACATAAATGGCTATATTCATATATACTTGATCAGTATAATTAATAAATCTTCGCTGATTGTACTTCATGTAATTTAATTAATCCCTTCTGTAGTTTTATTTATTTATTTATTTTTATTATTATTATTGTAATTTAGAATTAATATTGATTCAAACCCTAATTTAACTTAATCTCTTGTATTAAATTAGTTAGGTATGCCTTTAGTTTGAACAATTTAATTTATATAATCTGCAGGGTCTTTTTCATCTGCTCTAACTAACTTTACATTGTGGTATTTTCAATATTTTGCTGCATTTCCTTTAATTTGCCAATGTCAATAGTTCCCGTCTTTTTATAACATTCAATTCTTGATCTGCCATTAATTGTATTTTTCCTTGTGTTTTTTAATTTTTTATTTATTTATTATTATTATTTTATTTTATTTATTTATTACCATACTATTGACCATTTACGGGTTCGGATGCACTGTAATTCAGTTGCTTCTCTGTAGTTTGTTGAAGATTGGAGAAACTGGCACCAGTATGGGCATAATGCCATTTTTTGGGTACAGTTTCTAAAGACATTTATCTCCATGTGCTTATCATGTACTTCACCATATGTCTGCACATTCCATTCTCATACAGATTTCTATACATGCAGGCAAATACACATGATTATAATAGTAGAATAACTTAATACATAAATGGCTATATTCATATTGATTATACTTGAATAATTTATATTTTGATTAATTACAATCTTCCACAGTGGTCATGCAAAATATGTACTTTATAAGTACTAATAAGCAGGCAATATGTTAATAATAGGCATGCTAATAAGCAACTTAATAGTGAGAATTGGTCCCTATACCACGATCCTCCAACGACTCCGTGGAAACGGCTCCACGATCTCCAACGTAACCGGCATACGATCCTCTCCATCAGCACTCAGATAAGCACCCTGGAACCATTCACTGTGTTGACATTCACCTGCCTTTAACTCACCTATTCCAGTCATCCACTTACCCAGTCAATAAACCATCCTGTTTTGCACTTACCTGTTGTGTCTGGCCTTGCTTTGTGACAATACTAAAGTGCTCCCTAAACTTTACATCAGTGTAGGTTCCTAAAAATCTATATTTGATTTAATGAAGCATTTGCCACATTACAGATTTAAATTAAATTTGAACGGTATATTTATTCATACAGTACATGGCGTGTATACATGAGTTGTATGTCTGCTTTTATTCACTGTACTTTCAGATCAAAAGAAAGAACAGGAAAATTGATGCTTGCTATGTGGCTTAATTATGTACATGATTATAGACAGAAATACTGCTGCATTTCAGCATAAAGTACAGAATTATGTATTACTGGAATTATGACCCGGGAAAATGCCGACAATTATACTGTGAGAGCAGCAACTAAACTACTGTATAATTGTAGAATACGAGTGCACAACCAGCTATGTGCTGATAATTTTACCCTATAAAACTGAATCAGAATATCTGTGGTATTTGAAAAAAAAAAAACACCAGTATCATCAACACAAACACTTTCCCTGCCATTAACACGCTTTAGCACTTTTGAATGTATAATTTGCAAATTCTCACCTCTGTGTTTTCAAATAAAAATAAAAGTTTGGTCAGTGCCCTGGATTCAGTTCAAAATGTTTTGTTTTTACCAGTCTTGTTGTTATTCTGTACTGTACATTGTAAGGCCAAATAGAACTATATAATGATGGAATGGAATAAGAACACCAGTCACTGATTGGAGGATGTCATTCATTCATTATTTTTAAGAGTGTAGCATATTATATAGGCCTTTGAGAAAACCTAACCACTTGGGATTGACACACAAGACTAGAGTACATTTGAGAACATTAGTACTCAGATGGTTGCTCTTTGTATTTTCCTTCTTTTCTTCTAAAGATTGTGTATGTTTTTATTTAGTTGTCATCAACAAACATATGTTTATATTTCTAAGTGGCACAAACAAACTGTTTCAAGGACAAAAGCTCTGATTTGTAGGTCATTTGCTCTAATGGGGATTGTTAATTTTGTCTGAAAATATACACTAAAGACCACTAAAATGTCCTATAGATAACAAAGCAAGAGATAACAGCCCACATATCATTGGAGATAAGAGTGTCTGATTGCCCTGGAAGATAATTACTGTGCTTTCACCCTGCATTTCAAGTCGTACTCTCAGCTATGCATAAATATCAGCTCCTTGATGGCAGTGAACACGAGAGGGACTTGCATGTAAAACATTGCCTCAAAAACAGACAAATGAAGGATAAAAAAGCACATAAGGCTAGCTTTGGAAGGTTAGAAGACCACTTCACTGTTTATAATAGAACCTCAATATGAAAGACTTGAATAATGTGCTGACATTGAAACTTAAAACATGGAGGACAAAAGTTTGCATTTGATATTGATTTAAAAGTGCTTTGAAAGCTGGTGGGTAATAGTTTGTAAGTGGATTTATATTTTATCCCCAGGACTAACATTAGCGGATGTTGCTTAACATGCACACAATCTTAAAGACAGCTCTAGGGGTTAGTTCAAGATACAGTGAGTAACTTTTATTAATTTATTTATGGGGTGATGGGGATGTAAAAGACAGCAAACATGGGCTATTAATCCATGTGTGCAATCTTGCTATCACTTACAACCAACACCTTTGGCAGTGACAGTAAATCAAAGACTGCAACACTTCACCGCTGAATAGAACACACACAGTAAGATGAATACAGCGTGTCCACTGGGGAAACCTCGGTATTCGGCCAGCTTGTTATTGCTGATGAGCAGAGTCTGAGCCTGCTGTGTTTTGATTAAAGAAGTTCAATTGTCAACAGCCAAATGGGCAAGGTAATTATGGATGTTAGCTGATTTTCTCGCTCTGGGTCTTGACAGAAGTGTTTCTCCCAGAGCACCAGGCCTGATTGTGACACAGATAATAGGTACATGTGCTGGGAGCTCAGACTAGAATCTCACCGCATGTATAAAATAGATGGATGCACTGAGTACTGCAGTGCTCAGATGTGCAGCCTTGGAGACTCGAGTGCTTATTGAAATACTTGCTGTATTTACTCATGTAATTGCATTCCTTTATGCCTCTTTGAGCCAAATGTCATGATCAGAGCAAACAACTAGAATAGAGAACCTGATATACATTCACATGCAGTGGCAATAGCAACTACTTAATGTACATCTTGCCATAATTACATTGAACGAGCTTTTGCTATTTGCAGTAAAACTACAAAACATATATTTGAATGATTTAAATCCACTTATACTGTCCAAAGATAAAATTGGCTCTCTAAAATCTATATTAAATTGAATATCTTTGATCATTCTATTAGGAAACAGACAAACTAAAGCGTTTCCCTTCCAATCTGGATCATGTCTGATAATTGTGAGTAGTCAGGAAAAGGATAGTGCAGCTCAGATAGCACACGTACGTCTGCAAGATGTCTGTTAAAGATCACTTGATCTGGAAAGCATCTGCAGTGTACAAACATCTGACAGACGTCTTTAAGATGTCAGTTTTACATAAATTCTAAATCATAAACATCTTATAGCATCTAATAAACATCTATTTGACATCTGATAGGAAACATACAATAGACGTATTGCAGATGAGCAAACACTCTAAAAAATACATCTTGCAGATGTAAATGCAGACATCAAATTGACGTCTCCGTGATGTACGTGTGCTATCAGGTAATATTGTCCTTAAAAAGATAAAATGCTTGACATATTTTTTACATTTAGAATGACATAACTGTTTTTAATTGCAATTGTTCACTTTGAAATACTGTATATTCAGTCCACATTTGTAAACTTTTTATTATTATTATGTTGCCTTGACAAATATATCATCTATCTATCTATCTATCTATCTATCTATCTATCGATTAGCAAAGCCTAGCAAATAGGACATTCTACAATATGTTAAAACAAGCTAGCAATGTGCTAAATTATGCTAGAAACATGCTAGCAACTTGCAAATGTGTTAAATCATTCTAAAAATGGTAAATCATATTAGCAACATGTTAAACATCGCAGTTGAGTTAAATCATGCTATTTACATTCTAACAATGTGTTAAATCATGTTAGCAACATGTCTTAGCATGCTATAAATGTGCTTAATCATGCTAGTAACATGTAAAATGCTATAAACATGTTAGCAGTATGCTAAAACATGTTCACAATATGTTATTGGCTTTCTCTGACAAACTTCAGTTATTTTAAACTTTCACACAAGACTTTGTCAAGCCAACATCACCGTTTTTTTTGCTCCTTTTACCCCCCACTTTAACTGATGCCTTCTTTGTGTATAATAGAAAAACAAATCATCCTCCTTAAAAGAACTTGTCATTAAAACAATAATCCTGTTCATTCATCCATGTTTGTACAGCAGGGATGCTATTTTTTCTGTGGCTGGTTTGTGCTGAACAGGGTTAAAATTTGTCAAAGGCTGATGAGGTAGGACAGTACAGCATAAATATCAGACATTTAATGAAACGGGCATGTTTAGACACAGCTATCATCACCATTCAAAATATGTGTAGCTGTTTACGGCACCTTCATGAACCTGTGAAAAAGTCCTCTTGGAAACGATGCGATCAGCGACAGACGGTCTGAGTCCGTAGCATCTCTCAGATTGTAGCACAGAGCTCACAGTTCGGTATTATTTGTAACAGGTGAGGAGACAAATGACATGAAGCGCTGATTACACAAGCATATTATTTGCATGTTGTTTTGAGTCAGGCCGCGTGAACAGATGATTCCCCTCCAGCTGCAGTCTGTCAGATGGAAGCGATCTGTTAACTGAGTGTGAATCCCATACTAGCTGCTGCTGAATAAACATGGTATCACCCCAGACACAACTGGTCACGTGTGTAAATGGTGTAAACCTGCTTGGCTTTTACATTTATACTGGATATGTTAAGGTTGACATCCAATATCAGAAACAAAACAAAACAAATATACTTTTTTTTTGAAAGAGGTCTCACTAAGGCTGCATTCATCTGATAAAAATACAGTAAAACAGCAAATGTTAAAAACATTAAAAAAAATCTTAAAGGGGTGGTTGATTGTGATTTCACTTTTTTCAACTTTATTTAGTGTGTAATGTTGCTGTTTGAGCATAACAAATATCTGCAAAGTTACAATGCTGAAAGTTCAATGTAAACGGAGATATTGACTTTTAAATTTATGGCAGTTTAATGCCTACAGTTATGGCTGGTTGGGATTACAAGGAGCTACTTCCTGGGTTGGTGACATCACAAACCCTGAAATTTACATAAACCCCGCCCCCGGGAACATGCAACAAAGGTTGCAAACAAACAATGCCATGTTGCACTGCTTTAGAGAAGATGAAGAGTTGTTGCCATGCCGTCAAAACTAGGGTGCATGAAAAAATCTACTCCTATATGAATTGTGATCCTGTCTTCTAACGATTCCAAAGGATTCACAAATTTCAAAATCAGTGTTCTAAAGCAGCGGTTTTTAATTCAGCGGTTGCTCTGCATCTCTCTCTCTCTCTCATTCAGATCATCAGCTCATCAGCTCAATCAATGAACTGTGTTCCAATTATACACTTTATGTGTATTGACAGACAGATATCACACTGCTAACCAATCTGAGCCCATCGCGTATTTCTGAGGGAGGGGCTTCATAAAACCAGGAAATCATGGCTGAGTCCGAAAACTCTAAAATAGAGCCTCCGGAGGCAGCATTCCAAGGCAGAAAGGCATCAAGGCATGTCCGAATCCAAATTCTGCTTTACTTGCGTTTGGTGGTCAGTTTGTGTTTAAATGTATGTTTCTGACTAACTTTTTGCACTTTTGATGTTATTTCTATTCGATGATAGTGAGAAATCAGTATTATAGTAATTAAATATTCGTTTAGTTATCACAAAAACTCGTTTTATTTTGTTGTAGATCATTAAACCGTTACGCTGCCTCAGAAGCCTGTCTGAAATCAGTTTCATGAGGTGCCTTCGTGCAAAATCGCTGCCTGCAAAGTCAATGCTTCATACGGCAGCGGGGCAGTTTTCGGATGTAGCCCATCAGAGCATTCATAAGAGAAGGGACAGAGCAGTGTAGAATAAAGGTAAATTACGTGAAAATAATGCATTTACATTTAGTACATACATTTACATTTTGAAGCAGGGTTACGCTAAAAGTGTCATGTTTCCTTTGGTCTAATCCAAACATCCAAACACCTCCTTCGGTGTTCACCCTGTTTGTTTGATCATTTTAACAGGGACTAATTGCTCTCCTCTAAACTCACATTGGCATCCCATTAGCTTGACGGAGAGCATTCGATGATTGTCAGAGGAGAATAGCAGTCTGAGCCCCCTCCAGGCTTTTGTGGTTCTTTCCTTCCTTTTATTTTTTTCACCTGCAAACAACCATTTCACCTTGACAAGGATGAGTTGAGTCAGATGAGCAGGAAAGCTGCTGTTCTACACGGTTAGCATTTTCCCTCAGTGTGCTCAGGTCTCTGCTGATGGGAGCTCAAATCACTCATCCTCAGCTTGAACTTGGAAACCAGCAGGATTCCTTTGAATCTACCTCCCTTTCATGTTTTTCGCCCTCCTTTTCTCTTTTTCTGTTGTCAAACTGCGAGCTGGATTATGACAGTCTTTACTGTTTGCTGGCAGCAGCGAGCATCTGTAATTTGTCATTAGTGAAGGTTTTTGCTTGTAATTCAAGATATTTGTGAATTGCTCCACAATTATTCATATGGCTGTTTGGGTTCATTGTTATCCTTCATGAATAAATTATGACATTTTCTGCATGTTTCCCTGGAAATAATTCATTTTCAGATCTGTCGTCTGTCCTTTGAGCAAATAGTGATTGTTTGAAACTGTTCTGAAGCTTCAGAGGCAAATTAAGATTTCAAGTGAATGATATTTGCTAATTGTCATATTGGCAAATAAATCACACATTTGTGAAATATAATTACAGAAATTATGGTGCGCTAGCTTCGACTTTGCAAAGCAATACAAAAATAAACACACATTCATTTTAATGAGGTTTCAAGATCATTTTTCGCTCCATTTCCCTTTTTCTCTGAGTATTTCAGTCAAAACTTCCATCATTTCAAGCAGTAGCGGTTTTAGGCACGGGCGAACCGGGCAGCCGCCCGGGGCGGCATCTTTTCATAATACATGGGGGGCGGCACGAGCAGTTAAAAAAAATCCTCTGCGCCGCCGCCGCGAAGCGGTTTTCTATTGTCTATCATTATATTTTATATTATTGTTGCTCTCTGCTCTTGTTACATTTTTTATATATCTGATTGTATATATTTTTGGCACATTTATGTATATAGTGTATATTTATTTAAGTTCTGATAACTTATACTGTCATATTTTGTGCAGAATTGTGTTCATTGTCTTTTGGCAATGTTGGAGGTGGAGATTGTGCACCTTAAAAAGTGTGTTTCCTGTTGTGATTGCAATAGTTAAATAACTGGATTCTCTTAAGTGTGTTTTTCAGATGTTCTAATGAAGGATTTGTGCAATTGATAAATATAATTTTCTCTTTCACTTATGTTGTTATAATAAAATATAACTGTTTGTGCAGAAATTTGTGGGGGCGCTCGAAGGGGGTCTCGCCCAGGGTGTAATTCAATGTAGAACCGCCACTGATTTCAAGCGTTCAAAGTAAAGCCTGCTTTTAAAGACCTCTTTGAAAGAAGACTACCGTTGTGTCTAAGGTGACAGTTTCCACCTCTCCCATCTGGGCCTCACACGGTGGGCCTCACGCTGACTATTCTGCTCCACCGGACTGCTGGGGAAGAGGAAGATCCATCAAATTCAGTGGGAGGTGAAGTCACAGACAGGGAAAAGACAGATGAGTTTGCTAATCAGTGACAGGCACATACAGTGTGTCCAGTATTCCCCAAGATTAATGATGGTTCCTCTTAAAGTCACTGCTGTCTTACTGTACAAGTGAAAGAACGAAATGGCCAATAAAAGCTCAATTTTGAATCCAATTTGACTCAGAAAGGGAGAAATGTAATTCTGATATCTGAGCATGCAATGTTATATTGGATGACTCAAATGGATGTTAGATTAGGTTGTCAGTATTGGATGCCAATGCCAGTAAAATATCACACCAGTACACTGATATTCAGTAAGCATCTAAATGCTATTAAACACACTCCATCACTGAATGAGTAAAGTTTGATATTAAAGTAAATATTATTACATTAAATTAAGACAATGGCATGAATCATTAAAATATTTCTAAATTAAGGACAGTTGTTTTTCAAGCAATTATTCCAGTACGCTGTCAGCACTGAAAAACTAGCATATTAAGAGCAGTGAGTTTTATCTTTTTCTTTTCTCAGAATTGTAATTTGATATTAATGCATTGCACAAAGTGGCAGGTCAATTACGCTTCAGCTATCAAATGTTTAAGAATAAGATTTTATGAATTTATTATCTAAACAATTTGTATGTATGGCAAGGAAATTAAATCACCATTCTGAACAGTAATAATCTGTTTTTCTTTTTTTTTCTTATTTGCAGTACACCATTCATTACATAATGCCAGCTGCACTACAAAAAAAAAGAAGGTCAAGATCAATTTGATGTTAGATTCACATTTCCACAATTCACACAGGGAGTGTTCAGACATTGAATAGAAAGAGAGGACTATTTTAGAAGGATACAACAAAACCTTATTCAGTCCTTCTGCTGATCACACTATTGATGGAAAGATGATATCTGTTTGGACATGTGTATGTATGGAATATAGTTTAAACCTCTTTTGGAAATAAAAAGGAAAGTGACTGTTAGTTGTGAAAAGGTCTTGTTATATTTATTGATACAGAGGAAGGTGAAATGTTCCATTCTGTTCTGTCCTCAGGCATCATCGACGGAGAAAATAGTCTGTGCATCAATTTCCAGGGAGTGTTACAAAGATCTGTTTTTAGAGTGTAGTGTGGTTCAATTTGAGTTTTACAGTATTTGAAATAAATCTCCTAAAGGTTCTTGAAGGCAACACAGATTACTGTGAGAAATGCTAGCAAAAGGTTTTTTTTTTTTCGCATTGCCTTCCCAAAACCACACACGCACACATTACAAGAAATGACAATTATACCATTTAAACTGATGCAATTCATGAACTAAAATAATGGTGCTAGACGTGTGTTCAGTTTTATCCAAAAACAGATCAGAAAGATGATATCTGTTTGGACATGTGTATGTATGGAATATAGTTTAAACCTCTTTTGGAAATAAAAAGGAAAGTGACTGTTAGTTGTGAAAAGGTCTTGTTATATTTATTGATACAGAGGAAGGTGAAATGTTCCATTCTGTTCTGTCCTCAGGCATCATCGACGGAGAAAATAGTCTGTGCATCAATTTCCAGGGAGTGTTACAAAGATCTGTTTTTAGAGTGTAGTGTGGTTCAATTTGAGTTTTACAGTATTTGAAATAAATCTCCTAAAGGTTCTTGAAGGCAACACAGATTACTGTGAGAAATGCTAGCAAAAGGTTTTTTTTTTTTCGCATTGCCTTCCCAAAACCACACACACACACATTACAAGAAATGACAATTATACAATTTAAACTGATGCAATTCATGAACTAAAATAATGGTGCTAAACGTGTGTTCAGTTTTATCCAAAAACAGATCAGTGTGAACCTGGCAATGTTTATGTTGGTTGTTGGATGTATCACGGCAGTTCAGAAATAAAATGTCCGTTGAGTTGTGCTAAAAGGTTAATAATTTCATACCCAATGGTCCATATCTCAAAGTGCAATGCTGTACCAGGTGAGCTATTGAGCAAGTTTACTACATTAGTTTACTAAAAAAAAAACGTGACACAGCCACAACAGCACTTATGTTTTATTTTTTTCCTTTTTATTCTGTCTCTGGCTCAGCGCCAGCCAGCGAACGCAGATTTGAATTTAGCAGCTGATGATATGACGCACTGAATGGTCTAATCACGCCGGTGTGATTGTATTAAATATAGAAAATATTAATGGCTATTTTTTTTGTCTTTTGGAAGAAGCCCCCGTGCCCCCTCACTTTGAATGGGCATGACGCCTCTGGTTGCAACAAGCCCCATTTTATGCGCTCCAAATTAGCAAAAGTATAGCATTTAAAACTGCAGTCCATATGGCTTGCGTTCCACAATTTAAGTCTTCTGAAGCTGAATGTAAGCTTTATGTGACAAACAGACTGTCTGTGTAGGTGTCAACATTCACACATGCTTTTCAAGCATGCTGCTTCAAGAAGCATTGTGAAGGTTTGATTCTCTAACATAATTAACTTTCATTATGTTCGATTTGAGAGCTATGGTGGATTAATGACTTGAATTCAGTCTGTTCCTCAAAGAAAGCTATTGTATGTCTCAGAAAAATCACAGGTTTTGAATGACATAAGGGTGAGTAAACGATGACAGAATTTTCACTTTTATGTGAGCAAACGAGTTCACCAGAGTGACATTTTGGCTAAAAGACCACAAAAAGACCCTCAAAAATGTCACCAAAAAAAATGGAGATTTCATGTATAGAAAGCAGGTCCTGAATTTTAAGTCACATCAGTCTTTGAAGTGCTGATCTTCAGAATAGAGACGTTTGACTGTGTCTTGCCTATCATCTCCCCTGCTGTTTTATCTTACTGCCTGGAGTGAGGGAGATGACACAGCTCCTTACAGGAAGTCCCTTTCTCAGAATCATCACAACACTTCCCTCTACTGCCTATAAGCTACGTGTCTGTCATAGCTGTTACATGCTTTGTTGAAAAGAATCATTTGCATATCCAAATAAACTACAGAAATGAAAGCTAAATACATTTAAATCTGATGTGTGGATTAACAGGCAGAGATTTTTATAGTGCTGGAGTGGTTTGGAAAGTATATCAATAGCACTTACTGACCAGTTTCAAACCAGCGTGTTTGATTGTAGGGTTGATGTTAGCTTGGTGTTGGGCTACATTTAGCTTACGGCAAACTGCACCTTTCAGTTCCATTCGGAAATGGGATTACTTTATAACCGATCTCCTACAGAGACTCAATCTATGAAAGACTGAAGAGGTGGCTGTTGTTTGCACAGTTTCTTTCATTTCAGTCAAAGAGTTCTGACAACATTGAAGGTCAGCCCTTTAGTCTCTATGACCTTAAGACCTCACAAAGAGACCTTGTTGTGCAACAAAGGTAGCTTTTGAACTAAAATAGGTATAGGTACACAGCTGAATTTTCAGCAGTCTTCAGTGTCACATGATCCTTCAGAAATCATTCTAATATGCTGATTTATTATCAGTGCTGGAAACAGGTTCATGTTTTTTTATGGTAATTTCATGTAATTTCATGTTTTTTTTTTTTTTTGGAAACTGATACTTTTTTTCTGGATTCTTTTATGAATAAAAAGTAAAAAATGTATTTATTTATTTAAAATTAAAATATTTTCTAACAATATGAGTCTTTACTATCTCCTTGCTGAATAAAAGTATTCATTACTTTCAAAAAAAGAAAGAAAAAAAAGTTTACTGACTCCCAACTTTTGAACGGTAGTGTAACACAAGATTTCCATTTTGAATAAATGCTGTTTTTTTTTATTTTATATTCATAAAAGAATCCTGAAAAAGTATCACAGGTTCTAAAAAACATGAAGCAGCACAACTGTTTCCAGCACTGATAATAAATCAGCATAAAAGAATGATTTCTGAAGGATCATGTGACACTTTGCATCACAGGAATAAATTATATTTTAAAGTATATTCAAATAGAAACTTATTTCAAATTGCAATAATATTTCACAAAATAACAGGGGTTTTCTGTATTTTTGGTCAAATAAATACAGCCTTGATGAGCACAAGAAACTTGGGTAAAAAATACAAAAATCTTACTGATCCCAAACTTTTGAAAGGTAGTGTATGTATATATATATATATATATATAGAGAGAGAGAGA
The DNA here is from genome assembly GCF_001515625.1 of Sinocyclocheilus rhinocerous. Lineage (NCBI taxonomy): Eukaryota > Metazoa > Chordata > Actinopteri > Cypriniformes > Cyprinidae > Sinocyclocheilus > Sinocyclocheilus rhinocerous. The sequence goes on along the minus strand of NW_015635035.1, from coordinate 207,109 downwards.
GAGAGAAAGAGAGAGCATAAAAGCTTTTTAGGAGTCCCCAGTTTTAAAGTAAAAAGTGGCATAATGTTCAACAATTTAGGGTCAGCAAGATTTTGTTTTTTAAAGAAAAATAAAATCAAATAAAAAACTATTTTAAATCAGTATGAATAAATTAAATTGGTCAAAAAGAAATTTTTGTTACAAAAGTATATATTTCAAATAAAAGTCTTTTGAACTTTTGGTGTAATGGCTACAGAAAATTCAGCTTTGGCATCACAGGAATAAATTAAATTTCAAAATATATTAAAATAGGAAACCATGGAAGCCTGTTTTCTCTGCTGGAAAAAATTGTTGTGACTTTTTTTTATCTCACAATTCTTTTTTTTTCTTACAATTGCATGATAGAAACTCATAATTCTGACTTTTTTTCCTCAGAATTGTGTTATATAAACATGTCAAATATGTCAAAATTGAGAGAAATAAACACACAATTCAAAGAAATAAAGTCATAATTACGAGTTTCAGAGAGCAAAATATAAATTCGTAATTGCAAGAAAAATGTCAGAATATCCCAAAATTTTGACTTTAAATCTCACAATTATTCTGAGAAAAAAATCTGAATTGCAAGATGAAAAGTAATTACATTGTTTTATTTTTTATTCAGTGGCAAAAATGAGCTTCCATAAGAAACAGTTATTTTAAATTGTAATAATATTTTACAATATTACTGTTTTTACTCTATATTTGATCAAATAAATGCAGCCTTGGTGAGCATAAGAGACTTTCAAAAAACATTTAAAATCTTACCGACCACATTATTTTGAACAGTGGTGTATACATTTACCTCAGGCATAATGGTAGACATTTTTTCCCATTGTTTTTGGAAACTTTACACTTATTCACCCTCATATTCATGACTTTTAATGAAATATTCTTTTTGACATAGATTTTCGGTGTCAAAAATTTATGAAAGGGACATGGAAACTTTAAAACTTTGAAGTACCTGTCCTGTACTAGCACTATACAGTGAAATGTATGTAAGGCTTGGTAGTGGAAGTCAAATCTTTCTTCTGAAGTATGTCTCACTGTCCTTAAAGCCCCTGTATCTGTCATTTGTATCTCTATGAAATAAAGAACAGGAGATGAAACTGAATAATACTGCAGACACCTGCTCTTATTATGAATGGTCTCGATCCTTCTCTTCATTTCCCAAGATAACGTTCAGACGTACCTGAATAATGCATGCAAAAGCACGCATGTCACAAAGATATTAACTAGTGCCGCTAAACAATAGATATCATATTTCAGTCGCCATCAGGAGTCTCTAAAGCCGAGCTGCTAAAACATTTTCATCACACAAGCAACGCAAGTCAATCTAGATTGTTTTAACTCAAGAATAACAAACCATGAATTTGTCATGTGATTTCATTGTCTAGGACAATGAAAACGGAAATATCTATTTCCACTTCGCCTCTATCCAGATGAATTGTGTCTCAGTTATTTCAGATAAGCACAATTGATGGGTCCACCTGAATATAGCAGAGTTGCTAAATGAGAAACATAAATCTGTGTGCCAGTGTGTAGAATGCTCTTCATTGTTACCATGTCTCTTCCTCCCATTATTGATTGCCATAATGAATACTTGGATTCCGGCTTACTTTAATTACACCAATGCCGAATTTTGTCCTATGAATAAAACCAGCCAGCTCCATTAAGAAATCGATGGCAGGCTTCACTTGATATCGTCATTAGCGAGCTTTTATCATAACGGCGAAGAGATAAAGTATGACACCACAGTTCTCTTTCATCAAGTTCAATATCATAAGAAACATTTCTTAGAAATTCAAGAATTAATCATTTTATCATGAATCTAACTACAATGAGAAATGTATTATCCTCAGTACAGCCCACACAAAGATGATAAAGCATAGGACACATCAGATGCTTTTTCCTTCTTTTTTAATTCAATATTTTTATCTTCATCCAATATCTTTAACAGTTTGGGGAGGATGTTTTCTGGTGTGGACGAACTTGACTGCTCTTCACAAACCCCACACCTGAACAGCTTTGGGATGAATTGGAACAGCAACTGTGAGCCAGATCCCATTAGCCAACATTGGCGCCTGACCTCGCTGATGTGGTTATTAAAGCAGCACTATGTAACTTTTGGCGCTCTAGCGGTTAATAAACAGAACTGCACACATCCCGCGGAAGAACATTCCAACCGGAGATACTTCTCTAAGCTTATTTCTATGGCGATTCACGCAGTTATGTGTTACTCCGCAGCGGTGAAACATTCCACAGGCCACAATCAACAACCTGATCAACTCTATGCGAAGGAGATGTGTTGCACTGCGTGAGGCAAATGGTGGTCACACCTGATACTGACTGGTTTTCGGACCCCCCCAATACAGTAAAACTGCACATTTTAGAGTGGCCTTTTCTTGTGGCCAGCCTAAGGCACACCTGTGCAATAATCATGTTGTCTAATCAGCATCTTGATATGCCTCACCTGTGAGGTGGATGGATTATCTTGGCAAAGGAGAAGTGCTCACTAACACAGATTTAGACAGATTTGTTAACAATATTTGAGAGAAATAGGCCTTTTGTGTACATAGAAAAAGTCTTAGATCTTTGAGTTCAGCTCATGAAAAATGGGGGAAAAAACAAAAGTGTTGCGTTTATAATTTTGTTCAGTGTATGTTCTAACATCTCATGGAAAATGTCCCTGAGGAGTGGAAGCTCTTTCTGGAGAACAAACTCACTATCTACTCCCTTGATTTAAAACAACCAACAATATAAACCTAACAACTAAAAGAGTGACCAGGAAATTTTAATTTTGAATGCTTGAAAAAACGTTGAACTGATTTAATTTCAGGTTGGGTAAGTGGTTAGATGCCTCCTGGGGCAAGATGACCCTCACCCCCAACCTTAATTTGATTCTCGACCATAGATGGCACAAAATCTCATTTCGGTACATTTGATGAATGTCTATGTTATTTTTAATTTGATCATTCCACATGAATATTGACACGTGTGACATTTAGTCGGTTCTGAGGTAAATTGATCAAAGGTCAATTGATCAAATATCCACATGTGTGACATTTAGTCGGTTTTGAGGTCAATTGATCAAATTTTGTGTCTCATAGTGATCTATGACATTGTATTATTTTGAATATCACATTTTTTTGTGTGTCTGCTAATGAGGGATGTATGGATGTTAATGTTTTTAAATTTGTGGAGTAAAAAATTTAAACTTTAATTTAAAGTAAAAACATAAAATTAGACTTGGGGTATGATGAATTGTCACAGATGAATTATTCAATGCTTATTGTAATTCATGGGGCCATTATTCAGTATTTCCATGAATTAGATGTGCATTTTAGACGTACTTGCTTTTCATTAAAACCTACAGGCTAATTAAGGGAAATCATTCAATTTGCATTTATAGTGTTGCTATTATGACACATCTTCAATTCAAATCTGGTCAGTTAAATATGTAAATATTCTTGGCCTCTTTGAATTTTACATTTTGTGCTATTACAACTAAAATAGCAAATGTTCTATTTATTTTTTACAATTAATACACATTGTCTGATGTATCATTCTTAAAGTGGCCAAAATCTTACCATATAGTCCTTTATGCAATATGCTATGCATAGTGTAATTGCCATTACAGAATTATTAGATGCAAGGTCCTGTACTTGATTTTAAAACATCTTCATATAATATTTCTGTTCCGAGTACAGAAACTAACCACCAAAACACACACGCATTTTGCAGATGTGACCGTGTTTTCAAGGGAAGTACATTAAACCCATGGAAATGATCAAGAATCATTGTCAATTCAAGAAATGTACCCATGGGAAATAGGAAATGAAGGAGCTTTGCACTCAGCATGGAATCGTGCCTTCATTTGGAATTGGCTTTGTTACCTCATTAAAAGGATTTAAAGGATTTTACCCTGATAATGTCACCCTAGTTTAAGACTTATTGTCTTAAACACAATCCCGTACAAAAAGATGTGGGAATTATGTGCAGCATCAGTGCCACGTGCATGTCGGAATAAATTAGACACGGAAAGGTTTTGTAATGGCCACCCAGAACATGTATCATGGAAATGCATTCACTGCAGTCTTTGCATGCAGGTTTAAAATAGCTTCAAATTATAATGAACACTGATAGCAAGAGTGAATATTATCCTTGCTGACTTCACTGCTGCCAACATTGAGACCTGAAAACCTCAAATTCAGCTTACTGATTCACATCTCAAACTGTCCAGCTTCTGACACTCCGGTCCAAGCACAAAGCAAGAAATGTCACTCAAACCAAAAGCTAGAATTTAATGAAGCAGTGAAGTATAGAGAGAAACAGGAATCCTGTTTGAAATGGAAATAAAATGTCTTTATTTTATATTGATTTGCTTTTTATATAAAAAGTACTTACATTGAATACATTTTTTCCAAAATACAAGCAGCCAAACGACATATAAATCAAATACAAAATTATAAAATCTGTTGTATCTTAGTAGCATCCCTTCTGAAAGTAACCTGTAACGTGATTTAATTCATAATCTCTAAAATTCCCATGTAACAGTAAGTTTGATTCTCTCCGGTATCCACGACATGTCAAGAGCGCTCTGTGACCTATACATGATATCTTGTCCTAGGTCTATTGTCTAACAGTGAGGAAGTCAATTTTGTCAGCTTTAATTTGCTTGATGAAGCCGTGTAGTTGTATTGCTGAGCTCAAATGTAGCTTTAAGCAGGCAAAGTAGCAGAAAAGTAGCTTTTTCTTCCACAGTCTTCTTTCAAACCACCAGACTGTAGTTTAATGACCATCAAACTGACATCAGCTCTGCAAGAATATCGTCAAGCCGTAGACCAGACTGCACTTGGTCAATATTTCTATTCAGCACTGAGCTATCCCAGCATGCCACATGGTTGGGGTTCATAAGCATGGTTTATAATTGCAGCATTTTTCTGGGTGGTGAAAATGAAAAATCACATTAGGAAGCAAAAGTAAACAACACTGGATAGATATAAACTCAATTCTTCAATGAGAACTGACTGAAGTCAAGCGGTTGACTTGTGTAGCCCTATGTTGTGGAAGAAAGCGGGGAAAATAAAGAAGAAAATGTTACATGAATATAACAAAAACCCTTATAGTGGCACAAATATGGCATTTCTAGCATAACTAAATATGGTAAATGAGGTTAATAGTATAAGGAAATGAAAACTTTCACAGTGTAATGTGAAGTAAACACTAGAAAGAAAAAAGGCAAAGCTGTCATGACGCCCCAAGGCAATGGACTTAAAATTTAGGAAGAAATTAACACACCAATTAAAAAACAACAACGATTTTGCTATTGTAGTTTTGTTAACTGTCCACAATGTGCAAATGAGCAGTTGTGTATCACATGTGCAGTACAACAAAAACGCTAAAAAAATAAATGGACAAGTATGTCTCCAAATATCGCAACAGATATGAAGGCGCAATGCTGATGGTACCAAGAAACCAAATATAAACAAGATATCTGGAACCTGATAGGAAATAGAAAAATTGTTGTTTTCCTCGTGTTTTATACATTTTGTACATTTAAGTAAAAAAAGAGTACAAAGTGTAGTCAGGCTATGCGGCGGTTTCTCGAATCGTCCCCTCAAGTTTCTTTGGGAGTAGCTCTCTCCTTTCGTCAATGTTGATGACTGGTTTGCGACAGTTCTGACCATCGAGGTACATCTTCGCATACATCGGATTGGAGTAGTTAATTGGCTGTTTGGAGAGAAAATTGTGGAAAATTGACATTCATACTCTCTTTAAAAAATCGTCAGAATTCATATTAAAGGAAAACATAATGAATAAAAATAAATTGTTTTACAATGAATTTCAATTAATGAAATAATACTACAAAAATGAAATAAGTTGAAAACAAATTGTGCAGGATTTCAGAAAGTTGGTTCAAGGAGTTGCTCCCACTGCAGCCGGAGTCAAATGTGGTTTCTGTAGCATCATTTGGATTTGGATACGCTTTGAAAAGCGTATTTAATCATGCTTATAGTGACATGCCCATGTCAGCAAAGGATGATTAATATTTTATAACTGTCACTCACAACCCCATCAACCTCACCACCTGCATAAATCAACCACTAAAAACGAGAAACGTAAAACAAAACAGCAGAAGTTGAGCTATAAAGCCATGCAATCACAGTGACACATGCAAACTGCACACAACACATGCATGCAAAAATGTCATTTAGAATGACTGTGATACTCAAGTCAAATAATTGAGACAAAGGAGCCCAAGGTGTTCACCTGTCCAGGTATTACTTCCTTTGGGACAGAGTGAATATTCAGCGTGCAAGGGTCACTGGATTTTACACACCAGCCCTGGAACACACACAGTTGCCCCAGCATGCAGTCGACATTTAGAACGTCATTGTCACTAAACAACATCTATGTAAACGCTGCTATTAAGACAAATTTAGACAGAAACATGTACATAGCATGAAACAAACAGTCAGGACAAAGCAGTATTGTTACTGGCAATATAGCATTGCATGTAAGAGGCATTAGACTTTAGAAACAGATGTCAGAGTTATTTCTGTGCAAGGGTAAAAAAATATAATGTTTGCAGCTTTAATGAGGCAAATTCTCAAGGTAAAAGAAATCGCAGGAGCAGTGAATATTTTTCATTGGGTGGGAGGATGCAGGCAAAAGATAAAGCCCTGGTGTAAAGCTATAGTTAATATTACATATTTACACTTGTCATTTATTCAACAGATATTTTACAGGAGAGAAAAGAAACATGTTCTTTCTGGATCTACCACATTGATATTTATGGATCTACATCATCAACCTCAGACATTTCTTGTATTAAGGGTGTTAAAAAATGCCAAACACAAACCTTGTGGGGATCAAGTGTGAAATTTGGTTTGAGAAGGCTTCCGGCATCTGCGTGGTTGTCATGGTCCACCTCATACATGTTGTAGGATGGATTGCCTATCTCCACATTAATGCCTCCATTAGTTATGGGCTGCCGTTGTACACGTTTCCCCCTGCGACAGAGATGCACTTGAAATAGCTGCAGATGTCTGGAGACTCTGTTTGTTTTTATGGGCTGTGCATTTTTGAACATGCATTCAAAATACAAAGTGGCTTACTACTAAGGCTGTCAAATTAACATGATTACAATGACACTCAAAGGCACATCAGGCGAAAAACAACTGCAAGGGGCGATGCAACAGAAAAAAAATGCATCGGTCTGTATGCATATACAACATTAAATTTTTTGTCTATTTTGTGTATTTAATACTTTCATCATCATTTCAAATAAATCATTTCTTATATATAATAAATAATAAAATAAATTAAATTCAAGATAAAATAAATAAATAATATATATGTTTGATTTAATTAAAATCATATAGATTTAATAATAATAAAAAAATATATATTATTAGATAAATTATTAAATAAATCAATTATTGCACAAAAAAAGTTCCAAAAAGTACCTTTGTCGTCTTCTGCAGATGCACACACCTGTAACCACCGAAGCAATCAAAATGACCAGCAGGACCAATGGCACAATGATAGCTATACTTCCTGTTTCACACAAGAAAAAAGCCAGAAGCAAAAGCTACTATTAAGTCTATTTCCCCAGGTGTCTATGCAGGTGGAACAGGAAATTATTAGATACTCCATCAAAGCGAAATTAAATAAACACTACTGCAGCTGAAAAGATATTAAACCAATATTTAACACGAAGCCCAGATGTATATTCAGATGTTGTTTGACTGATGAAATAACGGATCTTTTCATTTTAATAATTCAAGGACTGAATCCTTATTGAATTAGTAGAGGAGAGCTCTTTATAAAGCGTCAAAGCTCTCTTCGTTGCTCACCTCCAGCTGTGTTATCGGAGCGGCTGCTCTTGGGGGCCGGCCTCTCGCACTGCGTCCCCGACCAATTAGCTGAGCATCTGATTTAAAACAACAGAGGCAAAACAAACAGAAGGCAAGTAAGAAAAAAGAACAAACGGCTGACAGTTTCAAACAGTTTTTCAGGGGAGTTTCAACAGACACAGGCCTAAATTCTACTTAAAGGAATAGTTCACCCAATAATACAACTCCTGTCCTCATTTAATCATACAAAGCCTTAAAGGGTTATTCCACCCAATAATGAAAATTAGTCCATGTTTTACTCACCCTCAAGGCATCCTAGATGTATATGACTTCTATCTTTCAGACGAATCCAATCAGAGTTACATTAAAAATTTTCTTTGCTCTTCCAAGCTTGACATGGGTGGGTGTTTTTGTTCAACAGTCCAAAAGAAGTCAAATAAAGCGCATCCATCCATATTAAAACGTGCCTCACACAGCTCGGGGGGGTGAATAAAGGCCTCCTGTATCAAATCAATGTGTTTTTGTAAGACAAATATCCATATTTCAAATGTTATAAACACCTTTCTTTCACTCCTGCTAACTGTCGTAGGCGGAAGCCATTCTGGCAGATGACGTAGGACGTATGCGCAGCACACGCGTCGGTGATTAGCGACGAACGCGGAAGCGCAATGGAGAGAGACCAAAACAAAACGCCGGTCATGAATTAGAAGTACAAAACGAGGATTTGTTAAGAAAAATGTCAGAGGATTTCGATATAAGCCAAGAGGAGACTGGTTTTCTTTTGCTCCTGTAAACAAACGTTGGTTTTCGCGAGACTCGCACGCGCTAAGACAGTCTGTCATGAACGTGCGTACAACAGTTAGCGGAAGTTACACAAAACTGTTTATATCGTTTTAAATAAGAATATTTTTTTTTACAAAAAATTATTTACCATTATTTACCCCCTGTAGCCGTGTGAGGCACGTTTTAATATAGATAGATGCGCTTTATTTGACTACTTTTGGACTGTTGAACAAAAACACCCACCCATGCCATTATAAAGCTTGGAAGAGCAAGAAAAATTTAAAATATAACTCTGATTGGATTCGTCTGAAAGAAGAAAGTCATATACACCTAGCATGCCTTGAGGGTGAGTAAAACATGGCCTAATCTTCAGTTTTTGGGTGAACTAACCCTTTAATACAAAACAAAACCAATATACATTACATATAATATTAAAATAATAAAACATTACTATTTAAAGCAGTTATTTTAACTTGTAATACTATTTCACTATATTAGTGTTTTGCTGTATTTTTGAGCACATAAATGCAGTCATGATGCTTTAAAATTATTTTGTTTTATTTTATTTTTACACATTTATTTGTCAGCTTTAGGTGTACTATCACTTTAAGCGTAGGCAAACAAACTGAAAACACTCATTAGATGGCGAGCAGTAAAGCGGAAAGAAAGTCATGAATCATCTTATTTGTAATTGGAAGCGGTCCAGTGGAGGTCATGTTTATGATTAAACAGATGTTTGATGTTTGTTTATCAGCGGATGATATGAGGGTGAAGACTGGATCATTCACATTAAAACCGTACACTATTTTACAAACATTGCAGACATTTTTTTATTATTTGACTGTATATTAATTCCTCCCTAAGCTGAGACTGTACAGGATGTTAGACAAATTAAACAGACAAAAAGTACACAGACCCAACAAAAAGTACACATCCCAAACAAATGCAGAACAAATGAGAGAATCCTAAATGTGTGGAGAGTTTGCACAGTATGGGATGCGTGTTCTTCAGGATGGTGCTGTAGGATCATGGGAAGTGGACAGTGGGGAAGCGGGGAGGTTAAATCAACTGGATGGATGGAGTCTGGTGGAGATGAGGCATCTGAATCAGGTGAACAGTGGGACCTACTTGCATCGAGGTTTGTTAAGGGCAGTTATTGTGCATATTCCTTCATTCTGACAGTAGTAATCGCAGGGATTGGCCAGCTCATCGCACCGCTGGTTCTTGAACCCTGCCGTGCAGCTGCAAGACATCGCAGTGAGGTGAGCACAGTAAGAATTGAAATAAGTATGAAGAACTGGGAAGAAATGTGCATGATCTGTAGAGTAGCAGCAAGTGTCTGGTGTGTATTTCTTGCTTATAGTTTCAGGATCCTTTATGTTTTATGACCATGAAATTAAATCAACAATACACATTTCAAAAATATTCACTCCAGGGGTTCTAGGATTCAGGGTTCCCACACTTGTTCGCCCATGAATTTCCATGACTTTTCAATGATCTGTTCATGTTTACTGTAAAAAAATCTATTTTTAAGAAATCATTTTACAAAGATTGCAGGGTGGGTTTCAATTGATTTTGTATGTCTGAAAGACTTTTAATAGACTTTTAATTATCAAATTTTTCTCTACATATGAGCAAGGTATAGCTGATTAAATATTTCAGAACATATTCACTAAGAAAACTGAATAATGACTCAAAACTCCCCCTTCCAGATTTTTCCATAACCCCTAATGATTTTCAAATCATGGGGCTGCAGACTAAAATCTTGTTGTCTCCTGCTTTTTTTTATATGAAACAATCCAAACTGTCAGAGTATGTATAACACATCCAGATGCATTTTATTTTGTTATTTCACTGGAACGGAGAGTGAGCCAAAGAAGAGCGATAGTGAAGTGAACCTGTGCCTGAGCCAGTCTCAGGTTTTGATGTTGACAGATGAGTTAATCTCATATCTAGCGAAAAAAATTGGAAATGTGTTGTGAATTTTCAAGTTGGCAGAAACAATACCTTGTAAAATATATCAAAATGGTCTTCAAAATAAAGCTGTTTTGTTCAGTGTAGACCCCAATAAATCATTAGAGAGAAATGCTGATGTTAATGATTTCCTATACTTTGCGACTCTTGCCATAAAATAATATAATTTATTTGTAATTATCATTTCTTTTAAGAAATCATTGGCAGGCAACTTAATTGGTGATCTGTTTGCATTCTGGAGAATATTCTGTTGAAACATGCTTTGTTATGTTTCCTTCTTGTCAGGTTGTCTGAGCATCTCAAAGGTAAATAGGTGTGCTTTGAAGGAAAGAACTTTGCCTTTCCAAGAATATATGACTCTAGGCTTTGATAAGGAATTCATTTACATTATATTCAATCTTCTTTCCAGATGCAGATCCATCATTCCATACATTTCCTGTGACTCAGAGCCAATGAATGAAACACATTATCGGAACCTCACAATAAAAAAACCCTGAGAGATAATTTGCATAGAAATTGATTCCATTCTCTCGATTATGGCAGTCATTGCCACAAATGCCATATAAACGGCTCAGAACATTTCACAATTTTCAAAACAACTATTTACAATCTGTTTAAGTTTGGAGACTAAATGAAGCTGGTGATAATTTAATGCTTGCTAACCACCACGCTTCAGAAAGCATCCGTTTTACATGCCTTCTGTCACAATCTGTGTTTGCAGCTAATCAAATCTGATGGGAAGGAGAAGATTAATGACTGTAAATATCTTGCATATGACAAAATGTTCAGGGGGTGCAAATAGTACGGGAGATCATTAATAATCATGTCTCTCTAACTATTTATTTGGGTCTTTACAAATGCACACAACAAAGTAATAGCAAATCAAGAAAACGGGACCTTATGATCCACAGAGATTCTTTAAAGCAGGGCTTAACAGTATGGGCATTTCACAGGCATTTACAATTAAAAATTATTGTGGAAAATTATGAGTGCGCTGGTGTGTATAACATCCCACACTCAATTGGCAACTCGTTGATTATAATGGGAGTGACTTAGTTTTGCATCAGGCTGCGGCTTATTCAGCGTATGTTATATGCAATATGCAACACTGCAAATCACTGCTTTTTCAGGCCTTACTAGATGTTTATAATTGATTTTCTGAACTCTGAAGTAATTATAAATTCAGAATTTATCTTATATTGTGATGTAGTTAAGTAAATGATAAATAAATAAACAAACAAACAAATAAATAAGACTCTGACTTAAAATATTAATTAAACAAATGATACTATAAAAAAAGACAACTGAAAATGTAAATTAAAAAAATGATAGAACAAATTTAAATGTGGATCCCTGCAAAGCCAAGAATAAATACATGAGAAACTGTGGTATTGAAACTGCTTTTCAGGCCTTATCAGCTTTTTATATTGTATCTCAATTGTGGTGGTCAAAATTGTTAGAACACCTGACAGATCTGAAAATTTTGACCTTTTTTGCCTCCAAAACACGATTTCATTTCATAATGTTCATGAAACATGCAGATGGTTGCTCTGAGCACAACAAATATCAGATGAAGTGAGTCATACTGTTTTTATCCACTTTGAACTTTTAATATTTGGTATGTCCACCTTTTGCAGCAATTACAGCAGTACATATCTCTGACATAGTGTCAATATATTGCCTGAGAACTTCAACACTATTGTTATCCCATGCCTTCTGCAACTCAAGCCAAAGGCGTTCCTTTGAATGTACAATAGATCTGTCCAGTTTATTTTCCAACTCGCCCCAAATTTTTTGGGTTGAGATCTGGACTTTGAGGGGGCCAGTCCATCATTTTCAATGTTCCAGCAGATTCCTTCCATCACAGGTAGTTCCGGCAATAGTTTATTTTATGGGTATTGTAATGGCCCATTCAACAAAAACAACTGAAAACTGAAACCTCTTAAATATGCCAAGTGTTGTAATAATTTTGGCCACCACTGTGTGTATATATATATATATATATATATATATGAACATTTTTTTTACTGGTCATATCTGGCAGCTTTGTGGCCTTACTACCTCTAAACACATGGTGCTCAGCAAGGGCCCCTGCTTTCACCTGTTCCTGATCTTGCAATGGAATAGCGAATTTAATCTTGGCAAAACAAATTGTCAGGGTTTCTAAATGTGTCCATTCCTGCCTGCCAAACCAAACAAAGCAGGACTCCAGCTGTTCTCAGGACTGTGTCCCAATATACACAAGTCCACAGGGTGGACATCCTTTTAGCAGGTCCTGCACAGTGTGAGCCTAACCTCATATTTATATATAAATATAAAAAAATATATAAATATATATATAAAAAAAATGCTGCACCTGACAACAAAACTTCATGTCCAAAGATGACAGCTCAAAAACCATTCATGATTTTACAGTATTAATCAAACTTTGACTTCAGACTTTATGAATTCAGTAATTTCAGCTATATGTTTAGCATTTCATTAGTGATAATTGATTTAAAAAAGGATACACAATTATACTATATATTATCAAAAGTTTGGGGTCAGTTTTTTTTTTTTTTTTGTATTCAGCATGAACACAATAAATTGATCATAAGTGACAGAATCTTTTGTAACATTATGAATGTCTTACTATTTCAAATAAATGCTATTAAAATTTCTATTCATCAACTCAACTCGAATGATTTGTGAGGGATCATGTGACACTGACGACTGGAGTAATGGCTGCTGAAAATTCAGCTTTGCCATCACAGGAATAAATTACATTTTAAGACATTAAAATAGAAAACAGTTATTTTAAATAGAAAAAATATGTCACAATATTCCTGTATTAATGTATTCCTGATCAAATAAATGCAGCCTTTGTGAGCATGCAAGATTTATTTCAGAAAAAAAAAAAAAAAAAATTCTGGCTCCAAACTTTCGAACAGTGGTGTATTTAGTAGGTTTGATGATTAAATCCACAAATTAAATCCGCAATATTAACAATAAACAAAAACATAATAAAGAAATAGCTTTCAGGCTCGATGTAATTTGATTTTTAACCAAATGTAGGCTTTTAGGCACACAAGAGCTTAGCCTTATTATTCCTCTGTGCTTTATAAGTCTGTCAAACTAAGTGCCAGTGTAGAGCCCCCCACTGAGGTAATTTTGGGCCCCATTGATGGGAAACTTATGAGTCTCTGACATCTGTACAACTTTTCTAAATGAATGGTAAGGCTTCCATGGTTATGCGCTGTGTGGGTCTAATAGCTGAGAATTGGAATGTGGACAAAAGGAGGCACTTAGTCATTCTTACTGGCAGAAGGGTAGGCTGGTGTCGGGGTCCAGATGACAGGTGCCTCCGTTATAGCAGTAGCCATCACACAACTGGCAGCTGGAGGCGATTCGACCACTGGTACAGCTGGCAGAACGACAACAAATTGGAAAAGCTAAAAATGTGGTTCTTGCATAAACCAAGGAGTCATTTCAGTGTGAACTTAATAAATAATAAATTCTATAAATTAGGCTTTGTATCATTATGAGCTGCTTTAATGTCACCGCAGTTGCTGGAACTTTATTATCCTGAATAGAATTATATTTTGCTGAATGTGCAGAAATAATGGCAGAATTGCTTCAGATGAGGAATGATTTCTGTGCCAATACAATCACCAAACCTAACCGTAAAAATAATGACTGTATTCGAACATGTTTGTAATATTAAAAGAATAAACAATTATTTAAAACTGTAATAATAATATTTCACATTATAACTGTTTTTAGTGTATTTTTGATTAAAAAAATAATGAATTATATTAAATAGACTTTGTATCATTATGAGCTACTTGAATGTCACCGGAGTTGCTGGAACTTTATTATCCTGAATAGAATTATATTTTGCTGAATGCGTAGAAATAAATGGCAGAAAAGCAATTCTGTACTTAATTTGCTTTAGATGAGGAATGATTTTCAAAGGCGAAGCGTGTAATATACAATCACCAAATAGAAATGCAAAAATAATAACTGTATGCAAATATGCTTGCAATATTAAAATAGAAAACATTTTTTAAATTGTAATAATATTTTGCATTATTACTGTTTTTACTGCATTTTTGATTAATTAAATTAATTAAATTTGCTTTAGATGAAGAATTATTTTAAAGGTGAAGTGTGTAATTTTCTGTGCCAACACAATCACCAAACAGAACTGTACAAACAATGACTGTATTCAAACATGTTTGCAATATTAAAATAGCAAACAATTATTTGAAATTGGAATAATATTTCACATTACTGCTGTTTTTACTGCATTTTTGATCAAAGAAATAAAGTATATGAATTAGGCTTTGTATCATTATGAGCTACTTGAATGTTACCAATTACTATCCTGAATAGAATTATACTTTTGCACAACATTAGTTCTGTACTTAATTTGCTTTAGATGGAAAATGATTTTTTTAATGCGAAGTGTTTAATAATACAATGCAATACAACCACTAAACTGAACTGTAAAAATAACAACTATTTTCAAATATGTTTGCCATCACATAAATCATTTTCAGAGATATTAAAAGCAACTAACTTGCAAGCCACATCTCCTGTATCTCCATTAATGATACATGGTGCTCCATGGCACCGTAGGCACTTGTCGACATCACACTTGATGCCTTCATAGCGAGGCGGGCACACGCATTCAACGTGTCCGGAGCTGGACAGTGTGCAGGCCTGGGAATGGACGCAGTGGTGATGACAGATGTCTGTCAGTGAAAAAAAAAAAAAGCACAAGATATGTCCTTAATTAAGATATGAGGGCACATTTCTTTCATATTATGCTCAAGTTTAATTAGAATTTTACAAAGCTTTAATGAGACTTAATTATCCGCAGCAAATATCTACTGGTCCTAAGATGAAAATGTGTCACCCCTTGGGTGCACAGCACTGAAAATGCATTACGGGTGCGCAGATTAAATGGTTTTGCAACAAATTATAATAACAAAGACTTTATAACCACAAATATTTTGTAAAAAAAAGCACAGAAACACCTCAAGGCTGTTACTGCAGCATTTAGAAAACCTCTTTGGGCACAGATTGTTCAAATACTAGCAAATGCCCTTTCGAGTCAAATACAATATTTGCTTTCATTGGGCCTTTTTTTGTTGCTGTTGCCAGCTGTGGAGAGAAAACTCAATTAAAAGGGCTCAGTGGTAGATGTAATCACCTGCCAAGAGAATCACTGACCTATTGAATTAAAATGCAGTTTGCTGACCATTTCTGCTTGGTACAAGCAATCTCTTACAATACTTACGATAAAGACAGCGGTCACCCGTGTACTCTGCCAAGCAGCGACACTCTGGCTGGTTTCCAAGGCTTACGTCACACGTGCCTCCATTCAGACAGTGATTATCACAGACCCGCCTCTCACAGTTAGGGCCAGTGAAGCCTGTCACGCAGCGGCAAGTAGGTTTCCCTAAGATCGGAGTAGACAGATGTGTCCATGTGAGCGTTTTATTCATGTTTTGTCCTTTTGGTTTTACTACCAAAAGTTGAGAGAATGTGAGCTGTTGGCAAAAGCTGGCAATTTCAGAACAGGCCATGAGAAATGTTATAATTTTACAGGAAGCAATTTATTTATACTTTGAGCTATACTGGAGTCTACAAGTACCATAAATTGACACCTGATGTAAAGCTGTCTGAAAACAGCTCTAACACCAACCAAATGAACCACGTTCTGCGGTACAAACTTGAACCGAAAGGTTTCGTGTAAAAGTGGCCTGAATAAAAAACAAAACAAAACAAAACCAAAAAACACTATGTAAATGAATGGAGTCATATAATTATGACAGGAAGGCACATTATTTTGGCCATAACACATAAACTTGTGGGAATGTCATTGCATGTTAAGGCCACGACATATTACTCTTGAAACCATGCTTAGGGAATGACATTTTTGTTTCTTAAGATCATGATTTCTTGTTGCTAGAACTACATTCTTTTATTGTGGCCACAAGTTTAATGTGTAAACAATCCTGTGTGACCATAACAATCTGGGAAATGGAAATAATAATTTACAAACACTTTTGGACAAATCAAGGTAGGACATGGCTCTATTCTATTCTATTCTATTCTATATTAGAATGATATAGTTAAATACTGTATAATATAGTTAAAAATAAACAGCATTGAGATCCTTTAAAAAGATATGCAGAGCCACATGCCGCATACATTGTAGTGCATGTGTTTAAATGTAATCACTAAACATTAAAAATCTGAGGTAAATTAGCTGTTTTTGTTTAGATTCAATAAACGGTGTTGAGTTTTGAGTTTTTACAATACGCCTCCCTCATGATATGACCTCAATAAAATATATAGTTCTACTTATAAGCAAAGCTTTCACTCAGTAACTATGCTCTTTTTAATAACACTGCACCCCACTCGACCATTAACAATCACCAGAGAAAATGAAGAAATGTATCAAACTTCAGAGGATTCTGATGTTAAGTATAATTGCTTTCTTACATGCCTCATCAGTCAGATGATTGATTATGATAGATGAAGCTGTAATATGACACTCTTGGCTAATTTTAATTGAGGTGCAGACACAAACACTCGACTGATTTTGTCATCAGCAATCCTTTGTAAGTTTCTACATTTGGGAACAAAGTGCTCAATTTCAAATGAATTCTTTATTAAAACAGATCAATTGCACATTAGCATGCAAACCAAGAGTCCATATGCTGCCTTGAATAATTTTAGAGAATAACCATTATTACTAGCACACACACACTGCCACACAGTTTTGTTAACAGATGTCTTTAAAATATTAATTTAGAAGAACTCCTCATCAAACTGCCGGGCACTCAACATTTCACAGTAGTTGCATGTAGAATGCATGTAATTTGATCACAAGTACTGAATATAAGACCATTTCAAATACTTCATTACTCAGACTGAGGCAAAGATTTCAATCATGTATTGAAATCTACACAAAGCTGTTTGAGAGTTTCTTACCAAGAGGTGAGCCAGTGCACGTGCCTCCGTTTAAGCAGTAATCTGTACAATGGTTGACTTCACAACGTTCCCCAGAGAAATTAGGCCAGCAGTAACAGCGCCAGTCTCCTTTTTCATTGGCCATGCAACGTCCTCCATTCTCACAGGCAGGTCGGCACAACTCACCTTTTCAATGTTGAAACAAATAAACATTTTTTTTTCATTGAATCTTCATGTTCTTTTGTACCCACAAAAACATGAAAAAAGTGAGCAGCCCTACAGTAAAGTGAGGCTTCAGACCTGAGACAATGGGGTCAATACAAGAGCCATTGACCAAGGTCTTCCCCTCTGGACAGGTGCAGCTGGCCCCGGATGGATTGAGCAAGCACATAAAATCGCAGGTCATCCGTAGACAGGGATTGGCCACTGAATACAAAAGAGATAAAGCATAAATTGAACTTGAGATGTACAATGACATTTAGATAAACTTAAATTTACATATATTCAATGAATAATCAATAGAATTAATACTAATAATAATTACCATAATTATTTTGATATAATTAAAATTAAAAAAATAATATAATTGAATTATATTAACACAATTTGAGAAATTTATGCAACATTTACACCCATTCTGGTATTTTTTCTTTAATTTCATAAATGTTGTCAATTTAATTGTGAAATTATTTAAGATGTTCATTGCTAGGAAAGTACAAAGAGATATATCGAAAAATTTGGTTCTAAATTTTATTCGCAGTGTTGTTGAAAACCTTCCCTACAAAATGAAAAAAAAAAACAAATCTTAAATCTTAACACAGCTTGTCGAACTGGCGGCTCAAAAGTCGCAGATTTGAAAGCTGTGGTTTAAAGATGCCAGCAGTATGAGGGAACATCTGTATCAATCTTCAGTGTTTTGCTGAGGACATCAAACCTAAACTTTTAGCTTTTGCTGGCAGTGCACAAGTCTCTCCACCAGGCTATATCTCTGACTTTAATGAGTCAGTGGGGACTGACTCAGCTGCCCAGACAACCAGATAACAAAGAGCAACCAAGACCAACAGCAGAGGAGGCCAGCTTCTGAGAAGACAGTATATTAGAGAGCCACAAATGCAATGCATGGGGAGGCAAATTAAATGGGTGTAACATTTTTAAAGAGTGTTATTTCTCTCAGTGAGATGCACAGAACACTAATGAAGAAACCATATGTTCACCTCAGGTTAAAAAAAAAAAACTAAAAACTTTTTTTGAGAAACTGTAGCTGTAAATACAACAACGCTTGTGATTCACAGTCAATTGAACTTGGATTACTGCTTTCATTTTAGACATATGAACAGGACACTGTAACAGTCTCAAAATACTCTGTATGCAACTGCCAAAGGATATCACTCTGACCTTTAAAACATTTCACAAAGAATTTTCTTTCAAAAATCCGGTAGAAGCAGCAAGCCTGAATCTAAAAAAAATATTCTCTTAGGATCCACAAAAATAACCCCTAAAAGAACCATTTCTTCATTCTCCAAGTTGTACAAGAAAGGAAAAGGCACTGAATAGAAAACGTTTAGAGAAAAAGTGTGCTCTTACCATCCTGCTGCTTGAAACGATGAGAGATCAGGACATTTGTTGTTTTTTCAAAACCCAAGTCAAGAGGTTCAATTGATTTTTTGCCATATTTCTGGATTCTGAAAACTTCATTTTTTAGTCCTGTTCCATAAATGTAATCCTCAAAAATGTCTATTCTGTATGGTTGTGATATTCCTGTGCAGACATGAGGTGAGGCAAAGACATTAGACAAACTGATTATTCTAAAACAATTTCAATGGATAACCATTTCAGGCAAATAAGATACAGCAACAAAGCAAAATACTATCAGATTCCCTTTTAACTGCTCTTCTCACCTTGCTTGCCATCGATTACCACCAATGGGTCTGAGCCATCGAAATGGACACTGCCAATGACAGAGAGCTCGGCATCGGCCCAATACACACGCTGGCTGAAGTAATCAATCGCCAACCCTACAGATAAATGACGGGAAGAGAGTTATTTCCATAATAAGATCTTGGCACAGAATGTTAAGAAACATCCCGTATTTAAACACTGACACAGCCATGTTGGCAGGGTTTACATTACTAAAGCATTACACAAAAGCAACAGCTCACAATAAACCTATTCAGGAAAAGAGAATAGGTTATTAATAACCATAACTGTAATGTGTTTCTAGACATGTAAGACGAGTTTCATTCATCTAGGTCATGTGAGACTGTAGTAGGACTGCGAAATGTTTTTAAATAGCATCAAACTGGTATAAACAGAACCTTGCTGTTTATGTCAATGTGGTGCTAAATTGAACTTTTTAAATAATTAAATAACCTTTAGGGAACCCCTGCTTCAAGGTGGACATATTCAGTACAAAAGCTTCAGATCTGTGTCCTTTTGCTCTTCCTGAAATAAACTCAGCAAAAGTTTGTCCCATATTTCTTGGAGTTAGCGTTGCTTGACTCATTATATTTTCTCTCTTGATTAAAGACTTGGATGTTGCATTTTTGTTCCTTTTCTAGAGATGATGGATTCCTAAAGCTGCACTGGAGGCGTAATATTGGCCCCTATAAAGGAGGCCATGGTTAAATGTAGCGGTACTTAGTGTTTCCCTGAGGAACACGCCTGCAGGTTTACCTAAAGGCATTGCATTTAAAACATTCCCTAAAACTCGGAAATGAGAAAAGTGCTGTGATATACCGAAACAGGATATGAGACCAACAAGCTTCTACATAAATGCATTCAGACATTGACCTCATCCCTTTAGAAAGAACCAAAACAACAACCTCTCATTTATCACACTCACAGAAAAACAGCTGAGGACTCAAAGGAAAGAGCTCATGCCCATCACACTGAGAAATACAAAAACATACCTGTGGGTCTCCTAAGGTTCTTATCCAGTAGCACTCTACGCATGGAGCCATCCATCGCACTCTCCTCTATGTGTGAGTGGTCGCCTATTACTGACCAATACATCATCCTGAAACAGGTAAAATCTTTACTTGACAGATGTGGCCATTAAGAATGCACATTTTTTCTTGTACTGTAGGCTATATAAAAATTATTTCAGAAATTCAGAATCCTAAATATTTTTACATTTAATTCGATTTTCAATTTCATATTTTGAAACATGCTCCTACCCTTTGACTGGATTGACAGTAATGGCGTAAGGCTCTCCTGCAATGTCAGTTATCAGACGGGTGCAGTTGGGTCCCTTGAGTTGTCCCACATTAATAGAGTATCTAAGCTTGGTCCAGTGAGCGGTGTAATAACTGAACCAGTGCATCCTAGAGTGGTCTGTCCAGTAGATATTTCCAGTCACCCAGTCAGCTGATACATCTCTGGGTCTGCGAAAGTCTGGACACTGCAAAAGTCACCCAGATAACAAGGTGATTCCCATGTGGGCCAAGACATCACAGAATATTTAAGATTGTATGATAACATGTTTAGGAGAAAATTATTCATAAAAAGTGAGGTCAAAACTTCAGAGACCGTTCTTGGATTTAGGGATAAAATGTAGTTAAAGTTTGGAGAAAGATATTATTTTGTTTAAATATTTAATAAAAACAAACAAATCACAGAGAAGATCAACATAAAATATACTTCTTGTCTGAAATCTCTTTGTTCATAAAATAGAAGTAAAATACAAAAATTATGGAGTTAGTATTGACTAATTTAAATTAAAGTGTACATACACAAACGTAGATTGAATGTTTTCAGTATTCTGCGGTCATTAAATGTACTATATACAGCTCAGAATTAATAAATTAATTAGGAGGAAGATTAAATTAACTTTGAAGGGGGAAAAAAATCCAGAAAATTCCTGAGAAAATATGATGATAGACTCCACACAAGACCCACAATACTTACTATGATGCCAACATTTGTTTTAGTTTGACTCCTGTTTAGGATATCTTTGTAAAAAAGTCCACCGGGATTAAACTGAGTAGCCCAGATAAACTTTTGTTGGTGATACAGAGCATCCATCCCAATGATGCGGGCATTTTCCTCGATGCGAGCATGTACTTTGTGTCCATGGCTCTGGTTAAATGGATACACAAAACTTCGGATTTCAGTGTCATTAGCTATGTAGAGCACTCGATCTTCTGGTCCTGCCCGTTGAGTTATTAATATGCAAAAAAAATGAAAAGTGGCTAAATTCCATTTAGGGTTTAAGACAACAGTTTGACAATTACAGATGCAGATAAATCATTCTAGCACAGCAATATGCATTCTAATCAAACAGTAATCTTTAATTCAAAGTCAGTACTTTAAAGGAAGACAATATACTGTATAGTTCTTAAAACATTCAGAAATATAAATGTACCACAGAATTACTAATGTTTGAAATGGCTTAAAATTTATATTTAGGCCCTGTGTGTTGAGGTATTGTATGAAAAGATCTAGACATTCACAGTCTAAAATAAAATCTCACAGTGAAGCTAAAGGTCAAGTCAATAGAAAATATAGATCCTTACCTTTTGCTATGCAGCTACCATTCATATCCTTATAATTTTTGTCACATGTACATTTGTATGATCCTTTTGTGTTGGTACAATAGTGAGAGCAAGTGCCAAAATTAAGACACTCATTGATTTCTGCAAAAAAAGAGAAGAACAGAAGTCAGATTTCGAGGAATAGTGCTTTCTGGAAACTGTGTGATGTTCTCTATGTGGCTTTTTTTCCACATGCTGAGTGCTTGAAAATAAAACGTCTGATGTGGTCTGCTCACTGCATCTCATTGATCTTTATTCCCAGAAAAAACACTATACGTGAGCGCACAATCCTTTAACTGGAAATGTTCTTTTATATGCAAAACATTTCAGTAGGTTAAGCATTTTCAGGAGCTTAAGCTCAACTTTGGCCTCCGGTTTGGTCTTACCACACAGAGAGGAAAACACTGATCCTTGACAAATTTTTGATCCTTGAAAAAAATCTAGCTATTTCCAGCCAGCTGTAGACCAGTTTACACAGATTTGATGAAAAGAACAGGCATTTTGAATCTCAAAAAATGTGTGGAAAACTTATAAAAATTATAAAATGACTGACAGGACAGGATTCATAGCAAAACCTTGCAACCAAATAGTGTACAATTTCTGCACCACTAGCAAGCAGAACTGACAAAATAATGAGTGTTTTCAAACAAAAAAGTGTCAAACATTCCCCAATCTACCATGTTTGGACAAACAGGTCCAAACTTGGGTCATTGGTTTGGGCCAGTTTCAAAGATATCTGCCCCGGATTGATTTTTAGAAGACATATTTACATTTTTGACAGCATATAAAGTAGCTTATCCTGCTGTGTGTAATGTTTTTATGTGAAATTATTTAATTAAAATTAAGAATAAATACATTCATTTAATAAATGGATTAAAATAAATCCTCAATCTTATTAATTACATACATACACTGTTACCAATACATTTAAACATCAACTCATATTTTATGTGCTAAAGGGCATAAGTAGGTCTAAAACAACATAATAACTATATCCCATTGATATATCAGATATATATAAAAATAGAGGAATTCTTGTCCAACCATTTTAATTTTCTAGGGAATTTCAAACACATTCATTTCTAAACCTTGTTGAGCTAATGTTGTTCTGCAAAGACTGCAGTTCTGTTTGGTGCGCCACAGGTATGGCAGAAATTGCACATTTCACCTTTAAATTGAAAGTCTAAATCCACATTCCCCCCTCAGATAAAGCAGTGAATCATTTTTCTGAACGCTAACAGAATCAGGGAAGATAGTCTGACAGTACCTTCACACTTTCTGCTTCTGAGATTTCTCTGAAAGCCAGGTTTGCAGTGGCAAATTGCATTTGTGTTTGTATGATTGCACACTGCATCCTCCCCACATGGATTCATCCTCTTTCCACATATGTCTCCATTTGAAGCTGGAATGAGAGAGAGAGAGAGAGAGAGAGAGAGCGAGAGAGAGAGCTTTGAAGTGACATACTTTATACTTGCACCCAACTGTCACAGTGCATGATGGAATTTGTTTTTGTCTTTTGATGCTTGGTCATAGCCAACAAATAAAAAATGTATAAGAAAAAACTCATCTGGAAGATAAGCCTGAATGATATTGATATAACAATTCCAGACATACAACACACGTTTCCATGTAAACCACCAAGAATGCCTTTAATCTGACAATATTGCTTGTTTTGCGACAGATTAATCTGAGAGATTTGGTATTGCATGCAATTTAGTACACATACAAGCCTTGCAGTCCTGTTCATCTGATCCTCCATCTCCACAGTCATCAAACAGGTCGCACTGCAGTTGTGCGGGTATACATTTACGATTACTACAGGTAAACTCTGCCTTCCCACAGGGCTTGGGCCTAGATGACACAGGCTCTGATTTGGGCCCCATAGAAAAGAAGAAAAGACACATCCATTTCAATCCAAACTTTAGGTGGCACCTTATTCATCACCACCCAAAGAGTCTTCAATCAAATTTACTGTGATCATGCGAGTGATTAATGAGCACTACGTATCCGAACGACCTCAGGAACTGCTAGCAAAACAATAAAATCACTCAAATCTAGACTAGATCCTTTATTTGTCAATTAAAAAAACGTATGGCACAAAAGATGGATTTCCCATTGTGCTGGTGAGGATAAAGGTATCATCAGAGACTTGTGAATGAGCCTACCACATTCATCTTCATCTGAGTTGTCCCCACAGTTATCCACATTGTTACAGATCTGATCAAGCCGTAGACACACTCTGTCATCTCTGCAGCGATATGGCCTTGCTGGAGGACAAGGTAGTTTGGCTATAGAAATGAAAACAAAATGTTACAGTATAGAGTATGTGCAGATTTTTCTGCTTTGTAATGCAATTGTAATGCAATTGACTGCTTCATATACTGTATATATATATATATATATATATATATACAGTCTGTATGTACAGTATGTATGTATGTATACATGTACTGTATGTATGTAATTTTTTACTATATATATATATATATATATATAGTAAAAAATTTGGAAACATGATTTTTAAATGTTTTTAACGAAGTCTCTCACCAACGTTCCATTTATTTGATAAAAAAAACATTAACATTGTAAAATATTATTACAATTTTAAATAACCATTTTCTATGTGAATATATTTTAAAATCTAATTTATTCCTGTTATTCAAAGTTGAATTTTTAGCATCACTGCTCCAGTCTTCAGTGTCACATAATCCTTTGGAAATCATTCTAAAATATAAATATTTTAGAACTATTTTGACAATTACCCTTATGTTGGAACCTGGAACCACTAGTATAAGTGATGTATTTCATTTGTAATTCAGCCTGTGACCCTTACATACAAACGGAGTTTAACATCAGAAAACTCAAATTAAAGAGTTTTGCCCAGCAACACAAGCCTTTCAATTCTGAATCAGAGTTCAGCAAGCAAGAAGCGCCACAGTAGGTCATGCAATTCCACTGGGAGAGATGAATATCCTACCGCACATCTCGGAGTCTTCATCAGAGTTGTCTCCGCAGTCGTCCTCACCATCACACACCCACACATGCAGCTTACACAGGGTGTTGTTGCAGATGAACTCGTCAGGGCGACAGAAGGAAGCATCTGAATAAACAACATCAAACTGGTTTTAAACTGCAACACATGGATATTTTGCTGAATTAAACAGGGTTATGACAACCTGAATGAATACATTCATAGTCGAAGCTATGAAAACTGCCTCAGAAACCAGTTATATTAATTCACAAATTTAGTACCAATGTCATGTATCTATCAATATAAAAGATTCCTAAAGTTTTTAAGTACAGTTGCTGGTTAGTGGTTAGTCCTCATACCATGACCACAGTTCTCCTCATCGCTGTGATCCACACAATCGAACACGTCATCGCAGCGCCATCGTTTAGGGATGCAGTGAGCATGGTTTTTGCACAGAAACTCATCTTCTCTGCACTCCTTGACACAGTCCATCTGGTGTGAGAACAACAACGAAAGCCCAAAATACTTTCAAGAGGAAGACTTTGCTGCACTGGTGAAGTAAAGAACATCTCTGTTTCCATGGAGTCAAGCATGAGTCCAATACACAAGATGTTCAAAAAATTTAATGTTTCAAATGCGATGCATGTTTATCTCACAGTTAATTAAAAACAATATGCCATCATGTTATTGCTTGTGTGATGCACATATCATCAAATACGAGCTTCTGAACTCACATATGATATCTTGAACTAGTGATCTATGTAATGTATGTCTTTAGTTTAGCATCTTTTGATTACTGTATCTGATTAAATGAATAATTCCAGTGTGGAGTTCAAAATCCATCTGAAAACAGTTTCAGTCGTGGCTAGTTTAGCTGATTAATTAGCTGCTGGTGCTAAGGTCAGTTTGTGAGACCATCACCTAGTTAAAGCTGGTAAGTACACTGTTAGACTTTTTATTGTATTTTTGCGGTAACTTACTGGCAGCACTATTGCCAGTACATTACTGTAACTACCCCTTTACAGTAGCTTATCGCAAGTTCATTTTACAGTATAATGCCCTTACCGCAATTTCATTTTACAATATGATGGCCTTACCGCAATTTCATTTTACATTAAAATACCCTTACCACAACTTAATTTTACAGTACTATATCCTTATATCCTTACTGTAACTTAGTTTTACAGTATAATAATATTACTGTAATTTTACTGTAATTTATTTGATAAAACCTTTGAATATTTTACATGAATCCCATTTAATTTAATAAATTCCAAATAAGGGGCCTGAGTCCATGTACAACAGTATATTTTTTATTCACTGTCACTATTAAATACATCCATTACTTACTTATTTATTGTGCTTTATTCTGGAACATTACAAAAAAAAAATAGAGAACTGAATTCATAACAACAAATCAAAGCAGAGATCATGACAATATTGCAACAAAAATAAATATGGCAACAAGCATCCCAGTTGGACAGTAAAGTACCGCAAATTCCCATATAGAGTAAATTACTGTAAATGGCATTAAAATACCCATAATTCAGTGCATATTACAGTAGTTAACGTAAAACATATATATGGTAGTTTACTGGGCTTTTTTGTGGTAAGTAACTGTAAAATTACAGCAAAGTCTAACAGTGTAGGGAACCTATGAAATTGTAATTTACGTTCTTAAAACATATTCCTGGTATTATTGTGCACAATTTATCAGCGCAAGTTATGCCAAAATTCTTCAGTGAAATTTAATAACTTGCTCTGCTGCTGATCTACTTTTCTTTTTAGCTCAATTCCTTTTTTTTCGTGTTTCAATCAGAAATATTTCAGATTATGGATGCAGAATGGGTTTTGAATGTTTTTTCTTGTTGATTTTCAGCTTGAACTGACTTACCAGTTTGTCCACTTTTATCTGCTGTGATCTGTTTTTATTTCCAGAGAGGTTTTATAGTGGTTAGTTGTATCCTTGTTAAATCTTTTCCCAATATATCTACTTGTACATGTCTTTGTTTTTGTTTCACGACTGCACTTGTGCACAGTTTCTGAGAGAGGAGAGCTTGATGTAAGGTGAGAAGGTCTTGCTAGAGGACTGACCTCATCAGAACTGTCCAGACAGTTGTCATGTCCATCACACCTCAGGCTGGCAGACACACAACCTCCGCTGGCGCACACATACTCATTTAGAGAGCAGGAAGGAAGCACTGCAAAACAGATGACGGGTAAAAATCCACCCTCACATACAGATACAAACACAACTGATGTGTAAAGGAAGGGTGAGGCAAGATGTGTCAGTGGTTAAGCTGTGTCACCCATCTTAATCTAATATTTTTTTGCACGTCTATGTACATTTTCAGTATTGCAAGGAAAAGGATTTGTCAAAACCAGTTTATCCAGGTCTAAAATATATATCAAACATGATAAAGAATTGCAAACGTATTAACATTAAAAAATTATTTGGCTAAAGGTTAGTCATAATTTTTTACATTTTTCTAAAATTGTAGCTGTAGAGTAAACAGCACCAGATTTCATAGCAACAAATAGTGAGCTTATATTCAAAATAGAAATACTATTATAAAATGTTAAAAACTGTTTTACTAAATTCAGATTTGATTAATGTGCAAAAAAAAAAAAAGATTTCGGAATTGGAATGTGACACGTCTTCATTCAAAAAGCAAAATGCACATAAAATATTGAGGCATCTAAATAAGTTCTTAGGTTAAATTAAACTTTAACTAAGGAGTAAACACACAAGAGAGCTGACTAAGGCACTTGTGTTTATAATGCACAACATTTCTGAAAGACAAAAAGTGAGCTACAGCATTTGAACTTATCAGACAATGTAATCATAAAACATTTAAAGCTGAAATTTTGTTTACACACCGTCTCCCATCCCAGGTTAATGTGCAGAGACAACCATAAGTAAGTCTTTTATAGTTTTTATTGCAAACATATTTGGTTCTCACCAGCTATGACAAAATGTTTGAGAATCTCAAGCATTGGTGAATTGGTGTGAGTTTGAAGGGGAATGTTTAGGGAAATAATTGGAAAGGTATGAATGTTTGGTAATGTTAGTGGTGCAGAAATGATACACTTCAGCTCTAAAGACCCCCAAATCTGATAAAGTTACCTGTTCCGAGGCAATTTCTCTCATCTTCCCCTGTCTTACAGTCTTCCTGGCCATCGCACAACCATTTGCGGGAGATGCAGAGATTGTTGTGGCATTGAAATTGATCCTCTGTACAGTGAGTCTCGCAATCCTTCTGAAAATGCACAAAGCAAGGGGAAACTTACTACAGTGTCGTCTCAAACTTCAGTTTGTATCGTTTTTATTATTTTCGGTCTCGTCACTTTAATACTCTGGGAGGCAGTAAGGAGAGAATTTAAAGTTTTGTAAATCACATTTGAAAAATATCCACTGTCTTTCATGACTTGCTGATGAAGCCATAAAAGTATGAAGACTAATGTTAAGATTAAACAGCTTTGAGATAAATGGCTCAAAGGGAATGTCTGGGAAAAGAAGACAACTGCTGTGATGTCCTCGAATGACATCTAGCATTCACTGACCTCATCTGAATTATCAGCACAGTCATAGTCACCATCGCAACGGAAGCGTGCTGAGATACAGTCCCCACTGATGCAGGCAAAATCCTTATGATTACAGGTCACTGGCTCTGCAGAGAGGAGAGCAGAATAAGACAGCTAAAGCGGCACAGCTACCCTGACCGTGCCCTGTGAAGCTGCCTGCATTGAAAACACTGAAGTAAACCTTTGCAGAGGACAGCAGTGAGGTAGCAATAGCAAATCAAAACTGCTAAAGTGGCCTCGCATGAGTTGACATTGTATCATCTGTTACCAAGGCTCCTGAAAGTTTGCCAAGAACTTAAAAGGAGCTATTTGCAGACTAATCAGCAATTAGAATGTCTAAAAGGGCTGTTCTCGAAGAGAGTCCACAGGCTCTAATTGCTGTAAAAACATGTTGGGTGGTTCGAAAAACCTGTTAATATAAACTGTTTGAAATTGGTTGTTGATTTAACAACATAATGTACGAAAAAAGGCCATTAAAGCAAAGGCATTTTGGACATTATACATGCTCATTATTTACTCTGGCTCCTGTCATTTCAAACCCATATGCTTGTATTTTTAGACAATAATTTTTAAACTAAGAAAAAACAAATCTGCATATAGTTTTATTCACAAATTTGGAGTTTCTAAAAGAAGTCTCTTATGCTCACCAAGACCGCATTTATTTGATAAAAAATATAGTAAAAACAGCAACATTATGAAGTAAATACAATTTAAAATTTTTATTTTTTATTATTTATAAAATATTAAATTATTTGTTTTATGCTGAAATTTCAGCAGGCATTACTTCAGTATTCAGTGTCACAAGATCCTTCGGAAATCATTATAATATGCTGATTTAGTGCTAAAATAATTTATTATTAATTCAATTCAATTCAAGTTTATTTGAATAGCGCTTTTTACGATACAAATCGTTGCAAAGCAACTTTACAGAAAATTAAGTTTCTACAATATATTTAGTAGTAGCTTATCAGTGGTGACTGTCAGTTTATGTACATATGGCAGAAACGTACGGAAAAATCAATTAAAGACGTAATCAAATATTATTATTATTAATGTTGAAAACAGTTGTGCAGCTTAATATTGTTGCAGCTAGAAACTGGAGGAGATCTGCAGGATGTGAATGCTACTTAATATTTTTTCTTCCAAAATTAAATAATTGGCTCTTTTTATTTGGCAAAACACCATTGTATCATAATAG
>NW_015635035.1:149807-173076 GCF_001515625.1 Sinocyclocheilus rhinocerous | reverse complement strand
GTATGAAGACTAATGTTAAGATTAAACAGCTTTGAGATAAATGGCTCAAAGGGAATGTCTGGGAAAAGAAGACAACTGCTGTGATGTCCTCGAATGACATCTAGCATTCACTGACCTCATCTGAATTATCAGCACAGTCATAGTCACCATCGCAACGGAAGCGTGCTGAGATACAGTCCCCACTGATGCAGGCAAAATCCTTATGATTACAGGTCACTGGCTCTGCAGAGAGGAGAGCAGAATAAGACAGCTAAAGCGGCACAGCTACCCTGACCGTGCCCTGTGAAGCTGCCTGCATTGAAAACACTGAAGTAAACCTTTGCAGAGGACAGCAGTGAGGTAGCAATAGCAAATCAAAACTGCTAAAGTGGCCTCGCATGAGTTGACATTGTACCATCTGTTACCAAGGCTCCTGAAAGTTTGCCAAGAACTTAAAAGGAGCTATTTGCAGACTAATCAGCAATTAGAATGTCTAAAAGGGCTGTTCTCGAAGAGAGTCCACAGGCTCTAATTGCTGTAAAAACATGTTGGGTGGTTCGAAAAACCTGTTAATATAAACTGTTTGAAATTGGTTGTTGATTTAACAACATAATGTACGAAAAAAGGCCATTAAAGCAAAGGCATTTTGGACATTATACATGCTCATTATTTACTCTGGCTCCTGTCATTTCAAACCCATATGCTTGTATTTTTAGACAATAATTTTTAAACTAAGAAAAAACAAATCTGCATATAGTTTTATTCACAAATTTGGAGTTTCTAAAAGAAGTCTCTTATGCTCACCAAGACCGCATTTATTTGATAAAAAATATAGTAAAAACAGCAACATTATGAAGTAAATACAATTTAAAATTTTTATTTTTTATTATTTATAAAATATTAAATTATTTGTTTTATGCTGAAATTTCAGCAGGCATTACTTCAGTATTCAGTGTCACAAGATCCTTCGGAAATCATTATAATATGCTGATTTAGTGCTAAAATAATTTATTATTAATTCAATTCAATTCAAGTTTATTTGAATAGCGCTTTTTACGATACAAATCGTTGCAAAGCAACTTTACAGAAAATTAAGTTTCTACAATATATTTAGTAGTAGCTTATCAGTGGTGACTGTCAGTTTATGTACATATGGCAGAAACGTACGGAAAAATCAATTAAAGACGTAATCAAATATTATTATTATTAATGTTGAAAACAGTTGTGCAGCTTAATATTGTTGCAGCTAGAAACTGGAGGAGATCTGCAGGATGTGAATGCTACTTAATATTTTTTCTTCCAAAATTAAATAATTGGCTCTTTTTATTTGGCAAAACACCATTGTATCATAATAGCATCAACTTATTTTAAAAATAGATAGTCTTAATATTTATAAATAGTTCTAACAACATAATACAGAACATTTATAACTTTTTTTGTTAATTAAAATAAACTAAATTGTAAACATTTTGTCAATAAAAAAGCCAAATCAGTGGTGACTGTCAGTTTATGTACATATGGCAGAAACGTACGGAAAAATCAATTAAAGACGTAATCAAATATTATTATTATTAATGTTGAAAACAGTTGTGCAGCTTAATATTGTTGCAGCTAGAAACTGGAGGAGATCTGCAGGATGTGAATGCTACTTAATATTTTTTCTTCCAAAATTAAATAATTGTCTCTTTTTATTTGGCAAAACACCATTGTATCATAATAGTATCAACTTATTTTAAAAATAGATAGTCTTAATATTTATAAATAGTTCTAACAACATAATACAAAACATTTATAACTTTTTTTGTTAATTAAAATAAACTAAATTGTAAACATTTTGTCAATAAAAAAGCCAATTAAAAGATACATTTTTAAAGAGCAATGACATAGATCTCCTCCTCTCTATTTACCATGTGTTGTTATTTCTTCCCCCCTTCTTGTTTTTGTCCTATTTGAAGTTTGACAGGCCATGATAACTACAAACAGTCGTATGGAAAGAACATATGGGTTTGGAATACAAGTAAAAAAATGACATGGCATAAAACACACATAAATAGTTGATCTTTCTTTGCGGCAATGTGGGCACGATCAGAAGTAAACACACAAATGGTAAAAAAACAGACAAAAAGAAATCTTCAAATAGTCTGCGAAACTGGCCTCTGAAGACCCCCACACAAAGTTTCTTGACAGTTAAAACAATTTAGTACAAACACGAGTGTGGAAAAAGCTTTATTGTGCTCAGAGAGATGAGAGCGACTCACTGCAATGCTCCTCATCGGAGTTGTCTCCGCAGTCATTCTGGCTGTCACATCTCCAGTGGTCCGGGATGCAGTTGTTATTCTCACAGCGAAATTCATGAGGTCCGCAGGTCTTTTCATCTTTTTCATCAGACACAAACAAACACACCGATGAAAATGGCTTTCAAAAGTGCATGAATATTAATGCAGTGCGACCGCATTTCGACACGTAATCATCATTTCCTCAGGGTTCCGGGCCCGGATCTGACACCAAGTTCAAAACATGCCCACACTCAAGAGGCTAACACACCATAAGATGAGATACCTGACTGTGCTGCCGATAGCTTCCATCCTCAATAACCTGAACACTTGACACGTAACATCAAACACTTTGTCACCTGGGCACAATCGTCTATGATGAACATTTCTGAACGAGCTCATTCTACCTTTTTCCAGAGTTTGTGTAGTGTTTATGTTATATAACCTAAGAACTTTCTGAGGTGTTAGAACCCAGATAAATTGTTAATGAACAGACATGAGGACCACATCATCCGATCAAAACTTTGGTTACAGGTTTTTTTCTCCCCAAGAACACAGGCTAAGAGAAGCAAGCTGCAAATAAATAGTTTTCATTAGTGAGAAATAATAAAAGAGCATCCTAGAATATCTCCCTTGACAGACTCTTGTTTAAATATTCTCTAATGTGGCGCAGGCATGTAGCGATAGAAAACATCCAAAGGAACGTCTAGAGATACTGGCATCTGAGAAAAAAAAATACTGTTTATTGTTTGAGAGATGATTCTTAGTTACAATAATAAAAACTGTCTGTCAAACACTAATGAATGTTACAACACAGAAGCCACTGCATAAGATATGTGAAGATAGAATTTATCTACTGATCTTACAACATGTACACAGATTTCCACTTATTTCCGTATGATTGTAATTCCCAATATGACCAAAAGTGAACTGGTAAGTATCAATAAAGCTCGCCTGTTGAGTTAATTCCACCATTTCACATCAATTGGCAAGATATAGATCTATAATTACTTGCAGGCCGATGTAGATAAAGTGCATCACATCTGGAAAATCAATGGAGACACCAGAGGAGCCCGTCACACCTCAATTACAAAGTGACCCCTTCTACTGTTTCACTGATGTGTCACTCATTTGGGGGATTTTTCCCTGAATTGCAGATAATCCATAACAACATCAGATATGTTCAGCCAATGCAATCAAAACAATTTTCTCAATCAAATTCCGACAATGTGATTTTTTCCCAAGCTATTGATTTCATTTCTTTTGTTGACTGATATGGGAAAGCCATGCTCATCATCCCTGCTGGGACGTGTAACAGTGTTATATATACACCATATATTGAGGACGATTACCTTTAAGACATCCACTTAGAGGCTGTGTCCACACTGCAAATAAATAATGATTTTCTACAATGATGTGAGAGTAAAAAAGCAACAACATCAGCGTGCAGTATAGATCCTTAATAAGTCTAATGTTTGAGAGTCAGACCTCTTTGTCAAGGGAATATTCTGATGAATCATTAATGAGGTTCAAAAGACTATGGCTCTGATCCAAAACTTAGTGAGCTGCACAACACAAACAGTAGGCAGCCTATTTAAGGCATGTTCCAAAAGGCACTTTTATCTTTACCCTTTTACAAAACAGTTTTTATAATAAATAAAGATAATACAATTTGATAAAAAGGAGATAGAATAGATAGAGCTAGTGTTAGAGGGTCAAGTAATTATTATAATAATTAAAAAGAAAACAAGTAGAACAGAAAAACAATAGAGAATAACGAATAACGCTAGTGTTAAAGGGTCATTTTTTATTATTTAATAAATAAAAAGAAAACAAGTAGATAAAATAGAAATAGAATAGAGAGTTCTAGTGATAGAGGGCCAAGTGTAGATAGAAGAGACGTTTCTTGAATTCAGTAAATTCTAAATGAATTAACACATTCAATAAATTTGCTAATACTAATATTTCCTTCTGCTTTCTGAAGTCTGGTCAGACATTATGAGATTCATTGCAATTAATTTAAATACTGAGGTAAAATTTTATAGAAAAATAGATTATTTGTAATAATTTTATTGAAGACTACATTAATGTATAAACGTTTGGGGTCATTAAGATATATTGATTAACAGTGACACTTTCTTTGTTTAATAAATAAATAAATAAACATGTTTCATATAAATGCTGTTATTTTGAACTTTATATTTATCAATGAATCACTGTTTCTACAAAAATATTAAGCAGTACAACATTGATAATAAAGCATATCAGGATGATTTCTAAAGGATCACTGAAGACTGGAGTACTAGCTTTTCCATCACAGGAATACATTTTTAAAAACATTTAAAAACATTAAAATAGAACAGTTATTTTAAATTGTAAAATTATTACTGTTTTTACTATATTTTTGATCAAATAAATGTAGACTTCCTTCATTACGTCAAAAAATCTTACCAACCCCAAACTTTAGAACTTCTGTATTTTTTAAAAGTAAGAAAAAACTGCATATCATTTTGTGTTTATTAGAACATCACGTATTTAGCTTAGCTACATGCTAAAGGGAAGCTCTGCTGAAATCAACTTGTGAGTGAAGTCTCCTGCGTGCTTTGTTTGAGGAACGTTATTTATATGCAGCCAGGAGTTGCTGCCTAAGCAGAGTGTTCCAAATCTGTCATTTACGAGGTTACAATTCAATTAGGAATGAAGCTGCTTATAGAGACATTTATGTGAACCTCTACTGCATATTGCAATTTTTCAGTATAGATCAAATGATTGGTACTAATAAAATGAGGTACACAGCCTGTTTGTTCAATATAAAATACAGAAAAATACTCGAAGCAAAATATGCCTAGCGAACCCTCAGAAATTGTTTTGCCAGTGTATCGCCACTTTAAATGTCTGGAACACATAGTGAGACCACCGCTGATGTGCCACTGTCAAACTAAATCAGGCATTCAGGCAACTAAATAGGCCCAGGGGAATTGTTACAAGCCACAGCTAATAAAAGCCGAGTGGTTCATGATTAAAGCTGGCCTCACTCCATCAGAGAGAGAGAGAAGACTGCGGGAGCATACAGAATTGACATTAGCCCCAATCAGGCTTTCAGACGGGTCTGCGCGTGTGGCTGACCGAGGCTCTGATTTGTGAATAATAACTGCGGCTCACTCACCACAATTGGCCTCGTCAGAGCCGTCAGCACAGTCTGGGTCTTCGTCGCACACCCAGAGCTTTGAGATGCAATGCATGGTGGCCTTGCACTGGAACTGGTCTGGAGAACATGTGCTCTCAGCTGGAACATTAAGGCAGACAGAAAATAGCAGGTTATTTATAAGGCCAGTGAAAAGCTATTGTAAGAGTTTGAGGAAAAAAAAAAACATTCAAACCTTTTGGTACTTGTAAAGGTCATGCATATGATTCAGTAAAGGAGGAATATATGCGACATCTTCATTTTCTTTATAATATGACAAGGTCTTCTGCAATTACCATCCAAGAATGGAGGAAATGACAGCCTAGAAGTGTTAGTCAAGGCTGGTCATAAAAAGGTCAAATGGGGAGTGATATATGGCATTTCTTCAGCTACAAGTAATTCTATGTTGCAGGTTTTTTTTTTTTTCTATGACTAAAAGATCTCGATTTATTTTTCTGTATGTTGTATGAAGGTCAAATTAAAATGCCTTGGATTTTTTAAAATGCCTAAATCATATACTTTTGCTACTTTTAAAATGTACTTTATGCATTGACTTTACTGTTTTACTGTCTCAGGCTTCATTAGAAACACTCAAAAATATTAATATATTCATAAATAATAAATTACATTAGCCTCACAAACGCTAAAACACATATTAAAATATGTATGGCTTATATTGAGTTTTACACAAATGACCTCAGTTCCCTCATTTGTGACCTTGACCAACAATTTTTCAACAATTTCAAATTTGTGCTTTTGATAATCAGGCTGGCAAAAGTTCCACAGTGAAGTTATGCACACTTGAGACGAAATATGAAAATGGTGAAAACTCAAGGTAAAAGAAAATTCAAGTAGTTTTTTTAATCACAGAACAGGATTTTCATTGTCTCTCAAGCTGTATAAAATTACGCTGAATAATACATTATTTTAAAACAATATTTAAATGTTTTTTATTTTGGATTCATAAAATAAAATTAACCTCAGCGAGACAAAATGTCTGCCATCTTATAAAAAAAAAAAAAAAAACTTAATTTCCACCACAGTCATTTCCAAATGAGATGTGGTGGAAATGTCCATGACGGATCAGAAAAAAAATATGACCAAAAAAAAAAAAAAAAAAGTGCTTGTCTGTAGCACACTGTGCGGTAAAATTTAGTGTGAGTTTGAAAAATATTCAAAAATGTACTTTCTAAAAGCTTATAGACATTTCCACTCCAGGTGACTTTGCTTCTCAATGACAATTATTGCTACCATTCCCAGGAAAGGGCCCTTTCTTTCAGAATACCTAATAAGCACCTGGCTATCCTTTTAGCTCCCAAACCAGCCAACTCGTTTGGTGGGATAAAAGCCACATTTGAGATCTGTCAGTCTGGATCATTAAATTCACAGGGCAAAAATTTGGCAGAGTTCGAACAATTCTGTCACAACACCCTTTAGTTTACGAGAATGAGGCCCATTATTGTCAGTGGTTCATGGAGGGAGCAGAAAGTGTCATGGCGTAGCTTACGGCAGTCTGTCTCGTCCTCTCCATCCCCACAGTCGTCCTGTCCGTTGCAGCGAAGATTTAATGGTATACACTTCTGCTTTCGGGTGCACTTGAACTGGCCTGACAGACAGATGTATGTATCTGCAAATGGGGGGAGACATTACAGTGAGAAAAACCATTAGATTTTGACCATCAAGCTGGATCAATGCACATGATCATCCATATTCCAGTTGAATTTGGTTGCTTCAGAAGAGACGGGATGCAATAAGAATAAAACTGAGATGATTGCAGATACAATATTATTTGTGTTAAAAGCACTAAACGTCTCGAATCGTAAATCAGTGTTGTTTCAATACATCCCAATTACGATCGTTATATGACAAAACACCCTGTACTCTTTTCTAATACTTCTAAAGTGGATATCGATCGTTTGATAGCGGCAAGAGTCTGTATAATTGAGCATTCAGAGACAGCTGTGCTAAAGAAGATTTGTTGCTGATGAAAATTCTAGGCAGATTTTTCTCGCTCGTGCTCGCCACATGCTTCACAGGAACTGAATTCTACAAGGGAGTCCCGATAGCCTTGCACAGAGAGAAAAAGCAATGGATCTGTCGATAAGAACATGGCATTTAAGAACAGCTTTCGTATGTATTATTCTGCTCACCACAGTTGGCCTCATCTGAGTTGTCCCCGCAGTCATTCTCTCCATCGCAGATGAAGGGAGGTAAGGCACAAAGGCCAGTGCCACACTGAAAACGCCCAGGCTGGCATTTGAATTCCGCTGCAAAAATGATGATTAACAGTGAACTCTGGAGGATTCAAAGCAATTTGCACATAGGTGTGTGTTTTTAAACCCGAGCTGCGTGAGGTTGCCTGAAATGGGCGAGTCAACCCACGTTCCATTATTTCTCTAAAAGCACTTCTACGATATTTAATGCCCCCTGCCCTTTAGCGAACAACAGAGGTTCCACCTATTAACAGCAGCTATTGGCAGCCTGTCATTTTCTGTTTGTATTGCTCAAGTGAATCACCAAGCCACAAAGTGAATCTAAAAACAAGCTCACTGGGAAACAAAAATGAAAGAGCGAAAGTTCCTCCTTTTGCGCGATTTAAAGGTCAGTCTACTGAGAAGCAGTGAACTAGTTCATCTTCATACTGTTTGTAACAGCACTGGCATGTGGTAATATCAGGGCCCATTTTAACTGGTGGGAATGGCAGTTTTATTTCACTTGTTTGGAATATAACCACTGCATTTTGTTTTACTACGCTGTATTGTGTGTGCATTCTGTCGTTGGCTGTGTAAAACAACGACTTTAAAGCTGCAATGTAATCGAAGTACCAACAATATTTTTCTTCCATACTGTGATGCATATCTAAATGAAATAGATTATTTAAAAAAAAAGATCAAGGGTAAGGACTTGGTTTTGTCCATCGGTTGTTGATTGGATGACAGTGCAAGTGCTTCACTCGCATTTGCGATTAAAAATAGATGTGTGTAAACGGTCACACTTTATTTTAAGGTCCAATTCTTGCTATTAACAAATCATTACCTACGACTTTTGCCTCAATAAACTCCTAATTTGCTGCTTATTAATAGTTAGTAAGGTAGTTGTTAGGTTTAGGTATTGGGTAGGATTAGGGATGTGGAATATGATACTAATAAACAGCCAATATGCTAATAATAGGCATGGTAATAAGCAACTAGTTAATAGTGAGAATTGGTCCCTATACTAAAGTGTTACTATGCAAACTTGTGAATAAAAAAGTCCCCGTGGGAAAAATTAAGTTTTGTGAAATTCAAGTCATAAAAATTCTTAAATATCTTAAATGATCATTTTAAGAGGTCTTACATTTGTGGATGGAAAAACAGATGTAGCGATACAGCGTAATGTGACTACAAAACTTCAAGTCTGTGATTTAATTAAATAAATGTGAGTGCCTCACATTCAAAGTAAATATGTGGCACTGCTGCGCATTCTACAGGTTCACAGTTTCAGAGGAGTTTGCCATCAATAAACAGTTACATTTTTTCCTTGGAAAAAATATGCATCAAATAAAAATGATTTTGCAGTCAACTGCAAGAAAGAGGCGGGGTTTATGTGGACAAAATGATTGGAGAAGTATATCACTAGTGAAATCTGAGGTATGACATTCTGATTTGAAAGTCAAAATGTAAACGTAAAAAATAAAAAAGTATGTAAATAAATTAATATATATATGCATGGATGACTTGTTCACAATAAGATCAATAAAAGCATTTAAAAAACAGAATTTCCATTTCATGCTGACTTTAAGACCAAGCAGAAGCTTCTGCCAAGCAGTTGTTTTGAATGAACGCGCAAACGATAAACTGTAATCCAACATGGCTTGTGCTCATCTTCTAGTCTTGCCTTTCAGCAAATCAGAACATCACATAATGCAATTAATATTTATGACCCAAGTTAGAGCTCTAAGCAGCTTACAGGGAGCCATCTACCGTGAAAAACAAAAGAAAAGCAAAGTTGTCTGGCAAAAAACTGCATTTTTATAATCAGAGTTGTCACAAGGCTTTTCTATTAAACCTGTATGACAAAAACACAATGCTGTTGACGTTTCTTGAAAGATTCACTTTAAAGCCGGTCTCATATGAGTGTAACCGTAGCAACTAGGCATATAAAACAGAGTCATAGAGGCTGATGAGATTTATAATGTGCCCCACGCACTTTTTGAATTGTTCTTAAAACCCCTGGTTACGACACTGCATGAAAATTACAAACAGTTCCAAACAAAAACAACAGTGCAGGCAGTGTAGACTGGGTAACATTGGAAGCTAAGCACTCACGACAATCCGCAGGCTCATCAGACCCATCACCGCAGTCATCTACCGTATCACATTTCCACCAGAATGGGATGCATTCATCCGTTCCACAGCGGAACTACAAAACAAGTCCACCGCATCGAAAAAGGTCAATCAGTTATGGGTAACACAAACTGGAACAATCATTGCAGTTCCGACTAATGACATGGAATCATCATTTTGGCATACAGACCTGGCTGGCTGTGCAGTTGGACAGGCACGTTTTGTTATCGGCAGCCAAGTAGAAGTTAGTCGGGCAGGCGCATTTGTGACCTCCACCAGGAGAGAGTAAGCACAAGTGGCTACAGCCTCCATTGGCCACTTGACACTGGTGTTTGGGGACTGGAAAAAGGGTGAAGAAATGACTTGTGATTAGGTAATATTCAAAGAATATTTATGCAGCCTTGCCATATTGTATAAAATCTAAAAAAGGTATGTGTCCATACAAAATAATATAATATAATATAATATAATATAATATAATACAAGAGCTGTGTAGGGGTGAGTAAATAATGACAGCATTTTCATTTTTGGACAAACCAAGTGTAAAATGAATATAATATTTATTTTAAACAGTCTCTACCTTCAGGTTGGCGCAGTGGGTGGTAGACAATGACAGACTTAATGGCTTGCCATGAATTCAGGAGCTCGACAGCATTAGCACCGGTGGTCTTATGAGCTCGACGGAGAGATTTGGACTTCCCGTCAGTCCAATAAATGAAGTCCTCGAACAGCGTGAGCCCCATTACACCCTGGATGTGGTCATGAGGAACTGAGGCAGAGAGTATCATACCACGTACCATCATTAAAGTTGCATTACTGCATTTATAAGTGATTTACTCATTATCTTACAACTTTCAAATTTACTGTACTCTAGTCTAACTTTTGTGAATGTACTGTAAGTACAATGACAGATCTTATACTTTTTTGCATATTCCACACACATATACACAGAAGATTGTGGCCTTGCATTATTATACTGTTGAAAGGCTTTATTGCGGTTTCTTTTATTCAATTGCTGCCTTGTTATGGTCCACTAATCCACTAATACATGAAAAAAAAAACAACAACACACAATTATGACTCATTTTGTACCCCGTTGCCTCTGAGAACCGTCCATGTTGGCAAAAAAGATGTGATTATCATCAGCCCAGTAGATTCTCTTGTTTGTGTAGTCAATGGTCAGAGCTGAGGGGCTGTAGATTTCTTTGTTCACAATAGCGCTCTGGCCTTGGCCGTCCATGCCAACTCGACCGACGTGAGGGTTTTCACAGCAGTCAATCCAGAACACATACCTGAGGAACAGAGAGTGACCCTCATTCATGAACTCTCATCACAGTTGTTTCAAGCAGAGATTAGCTATTCTCATTGTTCTGAAGGTTTATGCATTTCTTCTTTTTCTTGTGACAAAATGAAGTCTCCCTGGATTGATGGTGCTGAAGTAGAAAGGATACTGTGCAAATTTGAAAAGGAAGCATTTGTACCCGGTTTGAGCATCCAGAGCCAAGTCCGTTGGGTTCTTCAGGCCAGAGCTCACTAAGACAGTGGGGTATAAACCGTTGGATTTGGACATTTCCAGCGTCTTTCTCTCCACGTCGCACCAGTACAAGTTCTTCCCAATCCAGTCCACAGCAAGCGCACTTGGCACAGCTGTTCTGTGAACAATCTAATAAAGCAAATAAGTGGCATTAAGATCAGTCACTATAATCTTATCACATAATACTACTTTAATGAGCAAGTAGGATAATGGGAAAACACGTCATTAAAGTAATTGTTCAGCCAAAAATGGAAAATTCTGTCATTATTTA
Organism: Sinocyclocheilus rhinocerous; assembly: GCF_001515625.1. Taxonomy (NCBI): domain Eukaryota; kingdom Metazoa; phylum Chordata; class Actinopteri; order Cypriniformes; family Cyprinidae; genus Sinocyclocheilus; species Sinocyclocheilus rhinocerous. Next base: position 161,510 of record NW_015635035.1, on the reverse strand, counting down.
CTCAATTTCATGTTGTTCCAAACAGTATGGTTTTCTTTTGTCAGCAGAACACAAAAGTTGTAATTGTGTAATCAAGGACTTTTTTATGCAACTTCATTAAAGAGGACATTGTGCTTTCAAGCTTCAAAGCAAATCACCATAAAAGTAGTCCATATAATGCACCACACTGTATTTGTCCTCTGAAGTCAGCTTTGTTTGAGGAACAGGCTGAAATGTAATCATCTTGAGTCAGTGAGCTGGACTTGAGAGCCAGATCAATCATGAACGAATCATTCTGACCTTTATGAACTTGGACAGTGATTCTCTGAAAAGATGCAAATCAAAAGAATGATTCATTCACAATGGATGACTTAATTTTGCTGAAATTGTGAAATGATTCATTCATGAATCAGAACGATCTGGTTCTCAACCCTCACTCTCAATTCATTGCAATTGCATAGAAAAGAGTGACCAGAACATTCTTCAAAATCCTCCTTTTGTGTTCAACATAAGAAAGCAAGTCATTCAGGTTCAGAATGAAAGTGAATAAATAATTATAAAATATCCATTTCTGAATAAACCATTCCTTTAAATTAGTTATTCTATCTGATTGGTATAGTGCCTGAAGCTAATACTGCATAGCATGCTGATAAAACACAAACTTTGCTGTCCCAACATAGGCTGTCACTTCAAGACATGATAAGCTTTGAGATCTTCTCTATCATCATCATCTGACAGGGCGTATGTAGCCGTGCCAATTGACAAGACCGCCCCTTCAGCAGTAATTTCAGCAAAGCTGAGCTTGAAAAATTCTCTGAAATGTCAATGATTGAGGAACATTTCCCCAATCAGGAAAGTGCCTCCAGATGAGAGGATGAGGGGAAACATTAATATTCCGAGTGGGAAAGAAAGCTTCTGGTATTCTAGTGATCTAGTCAAGCTCTGATTTGTGTGGAAATGAAGGCTAACTCTTGAAAATGTCAACATTTGAATACATCACAAAATCACATGACGAATGATTCCCGGAATAGCTGCAATTTATATATGTGTATATGATATTCAAAATCATCTTTTTTTTGACATTATTGAAAGGTTTTAGTTATGGCATGTGTCCTAAATGATGCCTACCAGCATAGATTTCAGTATTCACATAACATAGAGCCAACATATATAACTGACAGTTGCATGGAGTGGTTCAGCATGCTAACTAATAAGGCCGTATAGCATATCAACTTTGGCCCATTATATATTAATAGACAAATTCCCTTATTGAATCACACCAAAGGCTTTGCCTGAGGCATCATGTCAAACGTGCTCCAGTGCAGGAGTTACTCATTACATTACAGTGATCAAACCCATAGTGCACTGTTCCCAGAATCCAAACATTTGTTGCTAGGGGCAGTCTTATAACTTGCTACTTGCTTCCGTTTATCAATTGTGCAAAATAATGCATCTGAAGTCTGTAAAAAAATGCTGATTATGTGGTAATGAATATTCAGGCTACACCTTCAGCATTGAAAAACATCTGTAACTCTATACCCTATTCATCTTGCCAAGAGTTTGCAATAAATGATTTGCAATAGAGCTGCACGATTAATCGTTAAAAGATCGCGATCTCGATTCAGTCAACCACACGATCTCATTTCTAAATGACAACGATTCTCCCGTGTCTAATAACCTTTGACAAAGTCTTACCGGATCATTCAAATCTGCGTTCGCACTGCCGCTGACACACAGAGAGCATTATCACAGAAATACTGGGATGAAAGTTTATAATTCAGATATAAACATTGATGTCTATGGTAGCGCGACCAAAATAGAGCAAATCCGCGTTTGAAAGTAACTACCACATAACGTTTGTGTCAATTGCATTGTTTCGCTACTAGGTGGTGAAAAGTGACTTAAAAATGTATAATTGAATGAACTATTTTGTTTAGTTCAGAATCGTGGGAGAATCGTGATCTCTATTTGAGGCAAAAAAAATCGTGATTCTCAATTTATCCAGAATCGTGCAGCTCTAATTTGCAATAAACAATTATTATTCAACAATTTAATGCAGTACATCAGACTTGGGGAGAGTCTTGCAGGCAACATACATACATACATGCTTATGTGCAGCAGTGAATCGTGCACATATCTGATCATTCAAAGGCAATAAACAGATTTAAATATTGCTTGTATTGTTCAAATATTGGCTGGTTTAGTTCAAAGCAGGAGTAAGTGATTCTCAAAATGTATTAATAAAAAATAGATTGGATGCTGCAGGTGAAAAGTCTGATGGTTGTACTCATGGTGGGAGTAATTAAAATAATGAGGAATTTAGATTTTGTTGTAAGCAAGAGAAAACAATTTTCATCAATAAGGATACGATCAGTTGTCTTAAGTGAAAAGTATCAAATAGTCGGATGTGAGTTTCTTCTTCGTCTTCCATGTTTAATTAATTGTGATTTAAGCAACAAAATTAATAAATATATAGTATGACTTTAATTTTAATCAGCAGCATCACTGTAACGTAATGGTATTCCTTACTGCTATTAAAGATTTTGGTTGAAAAATTTGAAGAAACATTTTTGGTCATGTAGGGACTCCTAAAATATACCTTGCGTTTCATATGCTTTGTGTCAGAAATAATACAAAGTATTCAAATGTATTTTATTTTTCTTTATTTCGAAATATGATGCAGCAATTATCTCATCCATGAACATGATTTCTGCCCGAGTCCCGTCGGATTGCTTCGGCTGTGGGGATGAAGACGACAACTCCCATGATTCCACACTCAGTCACGGCGTCATCAATCTACGCCTTTGTTTCTTTGTTTGTTTTGAATACGTGCGCTCTTGCGGTGAAAACTTACATATTGTGCCTTTAATGGATTTTTTTCAATTCGTAAATTCAGCCAAATATTTTTGAATGAAAATGAATGACATTTGGCAGTAAAATAATAATACAAACAAAACAAAATGATCAAAACTAATGAATTAACAATTAATGAAAACAGAGTATAACAATTTCCACTCAATGATAGAAAATTACGATTGTTTGTAAAAAAAAAAAAAAAAAGAAACTACCGGCCTAATTCACCATACAACTGCCGGGAAGCCAGGATTCATGTTAGAGAAATAATTAAATTAACCCCTAGGGTTAAGGAAAGGGTTACAGTCATATTACACACGTCTTAGTAATTTAAACTAGGGAGCTGCTAGAAAGTCAACACATTTAGAACGGAAGAACAGTTGGAAAAAAAGTGTTACTAGTAAGCGATCTGAGATGTGATATGGCTAATTAAGTCAAATGAGTGTGTAGTGTGAAGAAATCTTAGATTTATGTGTCTTATGAAATTGAGGTAGAAGCTGTTATTACATCTTGATCAGAAAAAAGTACAAAAGCTATTCCTGGAGTGGTACCCTTTCACCATCGTTCCTTATTTACACCGAAAGGGTGCATTTAAGTACCTTAAATGTTCATATTAGTATCTAAAGTGTACATATTGGTACTTAAATGATACATTTTTGTAAGGTAAGTCAGTTTTTTCATGTCTCTCCAGCATACTAGGAGAAGAATGTACTGCGTCTCCATGTCAGTAAATAATGAATTAATAAATCATCAATTAAGTTGTTCTTCCGCAATGGAGCTGCATCATTATATCCCCAGCTAATGATGGGTAAAGGTCTCCTACCCAATCTAAACATATTGTACCAGCTTGCATTGTCTCCATTTCCAAAATCCTGAAGATTACACCCACGAATGCTAATGAATTTCAAATGGCTTTAGCTTGTGCTGAGCAGGGGTGATAAATCAGGAGGGGGCAACACTGTGTAATGAAGCCAAATGAGGCTCTTGGCCCCTGCAATGAAGCTAATGAGATGGGGAAAAGTGTTGCTCAGCAGGTACACGGCAGAGATGTGCATCTAAGCACTTACCATGTGACCTTAATGAGTCCCTGAAATAATGCTAAAATGAGCATTTATATTTATGGCTGTATGACTACAGATGTCTAACATTCAGATGTTACCTTTAGACCTCTTCATGGCTTCCCTGTTGCTAACATGGCGTATAACGGTTAGTTCAGACCTATTACCATTGTTGTCGGTCCTTTGTGACCCATAACAATTATTAAGAGAAATAAGAAATCAGACACACCTTGAGGTCACTGCCATTAAGGCGAATTCTGTTTATCCTCCGGCCGCTGGGTCTGCTAGAGTCAATCCAGTAAATGAACTCCTTCTTGTAGTCAAAATCCAAGCTGATAATGTTGTTAAGGCCCTACGGAAGTGAGAAGGAAACACAACATAGAGGTAATAGAGGTGAATTAAGTAACTGCACAACAAATGTGACTGTTAGCGCAGTCAGTGTGATGTATTAGCTGGGTAAAGGCTGCAGTCAGCACACATAGATCAAGTATGCAGAACAAAAAAGAATGAGATGTTACGCCTTGTTCTGCTATTCGATTAGCTGGAGGGCTTAATTAGCCACTTCCGCGTATGCTTATCTCGACAGGATCCGGCATGGATGTACTACAGACATGAAACATACAGAGAATACATTTCTTTTGATGTCTTTTCATCGTATTGATTTTGGAAGAGGACACAGTGTGCTATTGGATGCATGTGGATGCTGGCTTCAGAATCCAGGGAAGCAGTTCAGAGAGCCTTCAGAGTGAACGCTGTGGGTACATTCGTTACTGTCATGTTCACGTCAGACTGCTGTCACTCAGTCTACCGCTAACTAGCCCCCCTGCCTTTGCCCACTTCACCACGGATGCTAAGATCAGGCGACGGGCATGATGACAGATGAAGAAAAGCTCTGATACCCCCATCAGATCATCAGCACTGTGAGACCCAAAACGACCTTTAGCCTTATCTTGTGGCAAGAACCTGCAGCCTTATCTCAAGGCCACAAACAAGTTATGTTTCATGTGACATCAGTTTGAACGTACAAGAGAGATCTATTAGAGGTCATGAGCATTTATATCATATTACATCTATCTATCTATCTATCTATCTATCTATCAATGTTGACATCAGTTGTGCTGCGTAATATTTTGGGGAAAACAATTATATATATAATATTTTTTTCAGGCTTCTATTCTGATGAATAGACAATTCAAAAGAACATCACTGATAAAAATAAATACAGAAATAAATAAAAATACATCTTTTGTAACAATGTAAATCTCTTTACTGGAACTTTTGGTCAATTTAGCACAGTTTAAAAAACAAAACAAACCAAACTAACTAAAATGTTTTTTTGGAAGGAAAAAGCACCATTACAAGACAAAAACAGCTGAAAAGGTGAAAAATATGTTAAATTACAACTACATTTGTTAGTTAACTAGCCAATAAAAAGTAATATGAACTGCACATTTGCAATCGTATATGCTATAAATCAATATAGCGATATTGTTGCAGTTTTTATCTTGTTGCTAGTCAGGATGTTGTCTATGATGTAATGCACTATTTTTCCCTAGGTGTTAGATGATAAATAATGAGCAGGATAATGTACAGTCAGCCAGTCATTACAGCAAAATAAACCCATTCAGGGTGATAAAAGTGGGCTTCTAATAACCAGGTGACTGCACATTTTCTCTTACTTACTGCACTGGCTATGCTTCAAACTGAAGGGACAGGCAATGCTTTAATTATGGATACTGTATGGCAGCTCGATAAATAGCTAACTAGCATTCCACAGAGCAAACGAGATCATGCACTATGCTAGTGTGAGGTCAACAAAGACCTCCATTGTCGAGAAGAGGCCACAGGGGCCACTCATATTTAAAGTACAAAAGCCTTCCTTCACTCATATTAAACAAAATGGAATAAATGATATTGAATGATTGCTGATGAGACTACTCCATAAAGGGGAGAGTTTCCTGAGAGCCCTATAGACATTCCCCTGGATGACAGCCTCAATTGGTATGAATAATGTAATGAGCGCCGAATTGAGGAAACTCACATTTCACTAAGAATCATCATTTCGATGGTAATGACTATAGGCCTCTAATGACACCAGCTGTGGATAATAGCACAGGGAAACTCAACTTGTTACACTAGGCCAATCAGAAATGGCAGTCACATATAAAGTCAAAATGACATTTCATAGAGCCATTCATAATGTGCGCCAAACTTGTTGTGTCAGACAAACTCTTGAATATGCAAAAGAAAAACAAACAAACAAACAAAACTTTTCATCTCTGTAAGCAAATACTGCCTGAGGTGTAGAACCTTAAAATAAAAAGCTAAAATTTGTAATGGACTTTGGTCAACCGAAATGGATATTTTAATAGCCAAAGACCAGGCTGATGATCAATGTAATTCTGACATACTATATAAGAAATACTATTTTGTGATAGCAAAATAGATTGAAATAACTGCTGAAATAAAATGAACTTATTTTACACAATATTTAATCTTATCTTATCCTGCAGAATTTGCATTATTGTTCATTTTGGTGTATAATATGTTTGTGTTTTCTTTTTGATTATTTGTAGCTGGTATTTGAACACTTTTTTTGGTTATTTAGAACTATTTTGGACTGTTTTCGTTTGTAAACGGTGGTTGCTCAGTGTGTATTTTTCTCCTGATTCAGACAAGATGATGTTTTCACAAAAAACGTCTTAATATTGAATTTGTTTCTTACAAACACATAGCTTTTGATTCACAAAACATTCATTGATGGACTAGAGTCATGTGGTCAAGTTTACATTTAAACACATACCATAACATACACATAACACTACATTTTTGAAAGTTTATAATCCATTGATAAGTCTGTAAGAATATGTATAATAATTAACGTTAAAATATAAAAATGTTAATTTATTCATATTAATTGTTATAACCTCAAAATGAATTGACTTTGCTGACATTAATTGGTTTAACTGACATTAAATGTAAAATGTATACAGTACTCCTCACTTTCAAGACCAGCAACATAAGGAGTGTTTTTAATTCTTTCACGTGAAGCTCCACCAAGCCGGGACACTAGTTAATGACTTCAATTAGTGTTTTCAAAGGGCACAGGAGACAATAGACACAGTGTTGTTATCGCAGTCATGTCACCACAGCTTAATTGGTCCTCTATTAGGCTTTTACAAACACAGCAGTTCTATCTTATGATCTGGTCTCTGAAGTCCAGTAACAATTTCATGAAGCAGTATAGCAGTCTCACCTGGGCAGATTACATGGGCAGCCTTTCAATAAAGTGTGGCATGAAAATAACCAATAAATGAGAGAACATAATTAGAAAACAGTTGAGCTTTACCTGTTTCAGAAGAGTGTAATTGGACCCATCGACACTTAATTTTCTGATTTCATGAAGATCAGCAAGTATAAGAAAGGGCTCTTCAGCTGTGAGAAATATAAAGGTGACTTGATGTGATGAAGACGGACAATTGTCAAGTTAACAAAGCTTGAAACCATCAGGTTTAGTTGAAACACATTCTGTGGGGAATTCACTAAATTATATTTACCTGAAAGAGACTTGCAGCTGTTGGGGTCTTTTCTAGAAGCTTCATAGCCGTCTACACAAAAACACTTAAAGGAACCGTAAGTGTTGGTGCAGTTCTGGCTGCAGGGTAGCGTGGTGGAGCATTCGTCAATGTCAGCACATGTTCTCCCATCATTCTTCAGGTGAAATCCCGGCCAGCACTTACACTAGACACATTGGTGAAAAAATGATAGAGATGTTTTGATTCAAAACCAGGAAATTGCTAATAATAAAAAAGAAACCTCTCTGCTGAGACCACTCTGCAAAATTCCACTTCATTTCAGTGCCATTTTACAAACTTATAGCGATAATACTCAAAAAATTAAAATGGTGCCATCACTTGAGGTCATTTGCATGTCATTCCAAATCTGTATCACTTAAAACACACAAAGAGATGTTAGGCAAAAACATTCACAGTGCTCTTTTCCACACAAATCAAAGTGAATGGGGTTCACATATTTCTGAGTCATCTGCTCCTTTGAAAAAAAATAAAAATCATTTGGTTTAAAAGTTGCACCAGAATAAAAATGCTGGCGTTTTACTGATAACAATGAATTATAAACTTTTTAAATTTCCAAATCTGTAGCTCATTGAATTACTCGTGATATGTTCTTTGCTCAGTTGTAACCTGAAGGGCTTTTCTTAACATCCCTTCATTTATACCACAGTGAATAATGTCTTTACCTACAGGATCGGACTCAACTACAGTACCTACAGTATCGGTAATGTCTTTATCGATTTTTAGGGTGACTGGTTAGAAATCTGCCGAGGAATGACACTGCCTCCAAGCACCTCTGATGATCACAGGTCATGTGAACATGGCATTCATGACACCTAGTTTGCCAATCAGTAATACAGAAGTGTCTGTAACTCGAGAGAATTAGCTCAAAAATCTCCCTCCTTAAGGCACACCTCTAGACAGCTCCCGAAGGCACAAGCCTTTGTTTAAACTTGTTCTGAGCATGCCAATTAAGTACCAATGAAGCAAAACTGGGACAAATCATTCCTATAGCTTTTTACTTTGTTCTTTATATGTTTGCCAAACTAATTCAGTGAAAAGTTGTTGCAGCAACAAAAACACAGTAGTTTCTGCAAAGCAATTCACCAGTAACATTTGTGCAAAATTTCAGTCACATGAAAAAAGACATGTATGTTTATTTTTGTGTGTATATCTATCTATCTATCTATCTATCTATCTATCTATAATATAATATAATATAATATATATAATATAATATATATATTTATATTTTTTTTTCCCAAGGAAGATTTTCTGTTTTAAAACAACAAAATTGAAAAAATATAACAACTTGCTATCATTTGCAATATGGCAACTGCCTCACAAATAAAAATCGTCAAAGACTTAAAAATCTTTCTTGCCCTTTCCATATAACATATCTGTGCACAAGAAATACATGTGTATTTCTGCAGAAGACTTAATAATACTGTAAACAATTTGTAATTGTCTTATAAAAATATTTTTAATATAATTAATATAATATAATGTCCAAATAAATAAATACTAAACTGCAGTTAACTGCGATAATTGATGCTGTACAAATGCCTTGTGAGGAAATGCATTAATGCATTTGTGATATGGAATTGCTAATGAAATTACATTCTCTGCATCAAAAGTTATTCTGTAAATGTTCAAGCTAAACAAATCTTGCAGTTTCTAAAACATGATTATATTCTGAAAGACAAATCAACTTATGAATGTTGTATAAGTGTTATGAGAAGCAAGCTTTGGCTGGATAACAATTTTTTGTCACTTCTGGTAAAAAAAGAATTGGCCTTGAGGGACACAATACACTTAAATATGTAGCAACACTAACCACAGCAACTTGTTGCATATGTCAAGCATATGACCTTTAACAAAGGAGGATAACGCACACACACACATATATACATATATATGAAGTGCCGATTTAGGACAAGATTTAATACAATACCCAATCTTACATACATTTATAATAAAATGTATTACAATCTAATTCATAAACCTCACAAACCTTGTATCCCACTGGTAAGTCCTGGCAATCCTGCGTACAGCCGCTGACACGACGGTTGAGACATTCATTGACATTGCAGTTTTTCTCATCTGAGCGATCTCCACAGTCATCTTTCAGGTCACATAAACTCTTCTCAGATATACAGCGGCCATTTGAGCACATGAAAAATGAACTGTTGCATAAGCTCTCTAGAAATAAACGAGGAAAGTGCAAACAAAGGACACAAATTAAGGAAAAGTACAAAGCATTACAAACACTACAGACTTGTAATGTTGAAAACCAAACTGAGAACGCAAAAATGCTTTTGGATAAAGCATGAATGGTTGGATGGCTTTAACTCTGCAAAGCTAGAGGGCATAAAAGTTGCAATCCAACAAAAGCCAAATGATATTTCAAGCTTCCTGCAACTGCCAGTAAGTGCAAGGCTTTTTTAAAATAAATGCTTGGTACGCTCAGCTGAAAACATGCCATCCCCGCAGGTCAAAGTTATCCACTTCAGCCCCCTGCTTTTATCCATGATGTCCCTTGGCCACTTGTATTCCCTCAGATGTTCAGTAAGCCCCACATCCATCAGTCAAACATATTTCAGGCACAGCTCTGTTGGGCCATTACCGGCAGCCAGGCATTTGAGGTTGAGGGGCAGCTCATCAGAGTGGTCAGGGCAGTCTGGGTAACCATCACACTCCCACTGGGCGCTGAGAAGGCATCGGCCATCAGCACAGCGGAACTCATCTGGCCCACATGAGCGGTACACTGCGTAAAGAGTGAGGACTGTCAACATAGTGACACACTTCGCTACCAAGCAGAGATCTTAAAGGGATAGCTCACACAAAAATACTCAACTAAATTCTGTCAGCATTAATTTTAAAACGAGTTTGATTACTTTTTCATCTGTGGGACACAAAAGCAGATTTTTAGTGGAATGTCCAAGCTGCTCTTGTTACAATTAAAGTGTTCAGCGATTTATACTGTCAGGCCCCAAAAAGGACAAAAAAATCACCACAAAACTACTATAAAATGTTGTCCACTTGACTTGAGAAATTCAGACATTCTGAAAAAATAAATTTCATTTTCCAAAGAAAGAAAGAAAGACACACGTAATATCCAAAATAATATTAAATGACATAAGGTGTTAGTAAATTATGACAGAATGTAATTTTTTGGATGAACTATGTGAACCTTGAAGATGAATATGAAACAACAAAGGTATGTGATGTTACTTTTCAATAAAATGATGTGCAGATTTCTTGGGTTAGATTTTCTAAGAACTAATGAAAACTCTCGTTGAATCTTTTTTGCTATGAATCATTTTCCTAGGCTTTTTATTTCATATTTTAACTTCTGTTCAATAAGTTCTAGTGCAGTTCTAGTCTGCTGTATGAACAGGGGTGATGTCCTGTGGAGAGGCTGTCCTTTCATGTTGTGAAGTCCAGGGCCCAAGTTCTCCATCAAAAAGCCCACAGATGTTTCAGCTTTAAGTAAAAAAATAGTTCTAAAACATTTTTTAGAAAACCCCAATAATTGAAGTACTTCTTAATTAAGAATGTATAGTACAAATAATATGAGCACAGAGCAGCCTAAGGCTCACAGTAGGGCTTTAATTAACTAAGAATTGCCTCACTTTTTCCATTAAAATACGGCACATTTTTACTATTTCAATGTTGATTTTTGTGGTATTCAGTTTACTTTATAAATAAAATTAGCTTTAGCAAATTCCTTAAGGGAAAAGCAGGTATCTATAGTGACCAAAGGTAGAAAAAATGCATTTCTCAACAGCTCTGCTTCTCGGTCTGTTGCTTATTCAAAGCCTACCCATAGGAAAGAAAAATCAAAAGTGAGATCGCTTTAACAGCTCAAATATTTATCCTAGACAGAAATGAGGTTACTTTAAGATCGAATGGAGATTTTTGCTTGAGTCTCCTCCTTCTCAAACTTGTCTCCTGAGACAAAAACTCTAGCAATCTCACAATGGTCTCCTTTAAAGCTTTAAAAGAGATCTCAATAACATCACACACTGTGCTCAGATATTTCTCCTTAGCTACAGACACTGGATCTCTCACATGTGTCTCTTTTAAAGCTTTAGAAGACATCTCAACAACATCACACACTGTGCTCAGATTTTTCTCCTAGTCTAAAGACTCTGGTGGTCTCATATTTTTCTCATTTAAAGCTTTAGAAGAGATCTCAACAACATCACACACTGTGCTCAGATATTTCTCCTTAGCTA
>NW_015635035.1:146867-149675 GCF_001515625.1 Sinocyclocheilus rhinocerous | reverse complement strand
TCCTGCAACTGCCAGTAAGTGCAAGGCTTTTAAAAAAAAAGAAATAAATGCTTGATACGCTCAGCTGAAAACATGCCATCCCCGCAGGTCAAAGTTATCCACTTCAGCCCCCTGCTTTTATCCATGATGTCCCTTGGCCACTTGTATTCCCTCAGATGTTCAGTAAGCCCCACATCCATCAGTCAAACATATTTCAGGCACAGCTCTGTTGGGCCATTACCGGCAGCCAGGCATTTGAGGTTGAGGGGCAGCTCATCAGAGTGGTCAGGGCAGTCTGGGTAACCATCACACTCCCACTGGGCGCTGAGAAGGCATCGGCCATCAGCACAGCGGAACTCATCTGGCCCACATGAGCGGTACACTGCGTAAAGAGTGAGGACTGTCAACATAGTGACACACTTCGCTACCAAGCAGAGATCTTAAAGGGATAGCTCACACAAAAATACTCAACTAAATTCTGTCAGCATTAATTTTAAAACGAGTTTGATTACTTTTTCATCTGTGGGACACAAAAGCAGATTTTTAGTGGAATGTCCAAGCTGCTCTTGTTACAATTAAAGTGTTCAGCGATTTATACTGTCAGGCCCCAAAAAGGACAAAAAAATCACCACAAAACTACTATAAAATGTTGTCCACTTGACTTGAGAAATTCAGACATTCTGAAAAAATAAATTTCATTTTCCAAAGAAAGAAAGAAAGACACACGTAATATCCAAAATAATATTAAATGACATAAGGTGTTAGTAAATTATGACAGAATGTAATTTTTTGGATGAACTATGTGAACCTTGAAGATGAATATGAAACAACAAAGGTATGTGATGTTACTTTTCAATAAAATGATGTGCAGATTTCTTGGGTTAGATTTTCTAAGAACTAATGAAAACTCTCGTTGAATCTTTTTTGCTATGAATCATTTTCCTAGGCTTTTTATTTCATATTTTAACTTCTGTTCAATAAGTTCTCTAGTCTGCTTAGTCTGCTGTATGAACAGGGGTGATGTCCTGTGGAGAGGCTGTCCTTTCATGTTGTGAACCAAGTTCTCCAAGTTCTCCATCAAAAAGCCCACAGATGTTTCAGCTTTAAGTAAAAAATAGTTCTAAAACATTTTTTAGAAAACCCCAATAATTGAAGTACTTCTTAATTAAGAATGTATAGTACAAATAATATGAGCACAGAGCAGCCTAAGGCTCACAGTAGGGCTTTAATTAACTAAGAATTGCCTCACTTTTTCCATTAAAATACGGCACATTTTTACTATTTCAATGTTGATTTTTGTGGTATTCAGTTTACTTTATAAATAAAATTAGCTTTAGCAAATTCCTTAAGGGAAAAGCAGGTATCTATAGTGACCAAAGGTAGAAAAAATGCATTTCTCAACAGCTCTGCTTCTCGGTCTGTTGCTTATTCAAAGCCTACCCATAGGAAAGAAAAATCAAAAGTGAGATCGCTTTAACAGCTCAAATATTTATCCTAGACAGAAATGAGGTTACTTTAAGATCGAATGGAGATTTTTGCTTGAGTCTCCTGCTTCTCAAACTTGTCTCCTGAGACAAAAACTCTAGCAATCTCACAATGGTCTCCTTTAAAGCTTTAAAAGAGATCTCAATAACATCACACACTGTGCTCAGATATTTCTCCTTAGCTACAGACACTGGATCTCTCACATGTGTCTCTTTTAAAGCTTTAGAAGACATCTCAACAACATCACACACTGTGCTCAGATTTTTCTCCTTAGCTAAAGACTCTGGTGGTCTCATATTTTTCTCATTTAAAGCTTTAGAAGAGATCTCAACAACATCACACACTGTGCTTAGATTTTTCTCTTTAGCTAAATAATCTGGGGGTCTCATATTTGTCTCCTGTAATGCTTTAGAAGAGATCTCAACAACTTTACAAAGTGTGCATCAAATCAAGTACTTGAAAGGCACTAAATAAAGGGGGGAAAATCAGAACTCTAAATTCAGAGTTAAAAGCTATATTGACAGAGAAATTATGCAGAAATAAGGATAATGTTACTTTTTATAGGACAATGTTTATGTACTTGTACTTGTACTTATGTGGCTCATAATTTGTTGTTGGAAATAGTAATGTAGTGGATGCCTTAATCAAAACTGTTTACAGAAAATGCAACCCTGGAGCTTTCTTTGCTGAAAGGCACATGAATGGCTTATGACTCAGTCTTGATTATTAATTGATTAATTTGATTATTAATATATATTATATGGAAGAAATGTTTGAGGTCATATTGAGGCATTTGACTTGGTGCACACTTTGTAAAGTTATTGAGATCACTTCTGAAATTTAGAGGAGACAAATGTGAGAGCTCCCGAGTCTTTAGTGTAGGAGAAAAATCTGAACAAATTGTGTAATGTTGTTGAGATCTCTTCTAAACGTTTGAGACAAATTTGAGAGATCCAGAGTCTCTAGCTAAGGAGAAATATCTGAGCACAGTGTGTGATGTTGTTGAGTCCTCTTCTAAACTTTCGAGGAGACAAATATGAGAGATCCAGAGTCTCTAGCTAAGGAGAAATATCTGAGCACAGTGTGTGATGTTGTTGAGTCCTCTTCTAAACTTTCGAGGAGACAAATATGAGAGATCCAGAGTCTCTAGCTAAGGAGAAATATCTGAGCACAGTGTGTGATGTTGTTGAGACCTCTTCTAAACTTTCGAGGAGACAAATATGAGAGATCCAGAGTCTCTAGCTAAGGAGAAATATTTGAGCACAGTGTGTAGTTATTGAGATCTCTTCTAAAGCTTTAAAAGAGACAAAAGTGAGAGATCCAGAGTCTCTAGCTAAGGAGAAA
>NW_015635035.1:137091-146611 GCF_001515625.1 Sinocyclocheilus rhinocerous | reverse complement strand
AAAATAAAAATAAACACTGAAAAAACAAAAATAAACAAAACAAAGAAAAAAAAAAAAAAACCTGGTACACTAGTGTTACATTTGTTAAAAAAAGGTATTGCTCTTATACTTATACTTATACTAAACATCTTGCACTTGTAACCTTTCTAGTGTGTTTGGAAAATGTGGTGTATACAATGCTGGACATTGAAGATACATTTAAACATTAAACTAGTAACCCTTGATATTCTGATATTCTAAGAGTTCTGAGACACCGTTGAGACTAAAATGAGAAATACATGAGAATCACAACTAAGTCTCCCGAGGTTAGAAAGAGCAACCACTGAGCAATAAAATATTCCTATAATGGAGTCTTGATAGAGATTGCAGCAAGACAATAAAGAGATATTCTATGTTTCTTCCACCACATTCTCTGTTTTGACTCTTTTTTTTCTCAAATATTTCTCATGTCTCATTTGTGTCTACTTCCATTTCTCCTAAGGAATTTTAGGAGAAACATCTGAAATGCTGTTGATACTAAAATGAGAGATTTATGAGAATCTCATCTAAGTCTCCTGAGTTTAGGAATAGCAACCACTGAGCAATAAATTTTTCCTATGGGTAAGTCTGAAAATACACTTTTGGAATATAGAAAAAGCAAATAAATATTACTCATTCAGACAGATTTCAAGAAAAGTTGCTTACCACATTCAACCGATTCATCCGAGCCATCTCCGCAGTCGTCATCATGGTCACAAACAAAGCGTTTTGGAATGCAGCCTTTGTTAAGGCATCTGAAGGAATTCTCATCACATGTGTTATTTGGAGCTGCAGGGTAAACATCAGGACCTTGATCTTAATTAATTCTCACTAAGACTTTTTTCACCTTGGGGTACTAGTCATATCTGCCAAATCCATCTCTACCACAGCCTGCAGTCTAACATGTTACAAAACGCATCATTAATGAAGTGCCTGTGGTTAAGAATATCTTATTCTTTGGATGTCATTGAGTTTTTAAAGCCTGACCTGAGCACGTATCAAATAGGCAATTATAATGAATGGCCGATATCGCTGCTAGAACAACACCTGAAGGGAGCTTTCATCGATAACACATCGACATGCAGAAGACATTTTAAACAGATCAATGGGAATATTTACCACAGCCGGCCGCTGCGAGCTCATCGCTGCCATCGGGACAGTCTCTCTCCCCGTCACACAACCAGCGCTTGGGGACGCATGCGTACGAGCCTGGACAACTGAATAACCCTGGGGCGCAGGTCACCGAGCCTGGATAATATTTTGTTAGTAATGCACCATTAAATGTTGCTCAGGTCTATTGATTATAAATCACAGCCTACTTGAATATCTAGAGGAATCACACAGTCAATTGTGAAAGCTTTTTAACAAATGCACAGCATACACTTGGATGTTCTGTGCTGCTTATCAAGTTCTGAAAAGCGTTTATTGTGTTTAATTGCGTTATTAGGAACACAGCAATATTATTTATATCTTACTGACATTTCATTACAATCCAAATTAAACGTTTGTTTACTACAAATATTTACTAATATAATAAACCATGATTGCATTTTCATAATTGCCCAATTTATAATAGTTGCATTGTATTTAGCCCATGTATAAACTCAACTCATTCAAAACGCTGCCTTTGAGGCACGGAAAAACAATAGTTACAGTCGCAAATAATGGAAGGAGAGGTCACATGCGTACCGCAGAGATCCACGCTCTCGTCCACCCTGTCTCCACAGTCGTCTTCACCATCACAGAGCCACTGCTTTGCTATGCACTTGTTTTTCGAACAAGCAAACTGGTTCCACAGACAGGAGGAGTCTATCAACAAAGGAGTTTGAGAGCCACAAATAACAGTGCATCCACAATTTAGAACTTATCTCTAGCCGAATGCTTTTAGAGATTTATTTCTAAATTCAGCAGACTTGGCTGTAGACCTCTGGATTACACTTATATTACTTGTGCTCTCTAAAAACAGCAGCAACAAAACACTCTAAAACCTCTCGCCATAAATACGTCAGTCTTTGTTAGAGCGTTTTTTTACACAAAGATGCAATCAAGCAGAATAATTGTGTTTTCTGCATTTTTGTTGTGTAATCACACTTGTATCCTGTCATTCATCTCAAATATATAGAACTAGCAGACACATCTATCTCTGTTCTTTGATTTGAGCAACAGCTTTACCCTATAAAAATGATTTTTTATTGCTTTCATTCAGCTCTGATATGTCTACATGCTAGTGCACTCTTAAAAGTTGACAAAATAATATTTCAGCTCGTATATGGATTTAAAATGTACAGAATTGATGTTGTGGCAAAAGGGACAAATAAATTGGCGTAATCTATTTTAAAAATCTATTTCAAATAAATACTGGCCTTTGAAATGTTCTATTCATCAAAGAATTCTGAAAAAAGTCAATTGTATCACCATTTCCACAATATATTAAGAAGCACAACTATTTTCACCTGTTTTCGGTAAAGAAATGTTTCTTGAAAACCAGATCAGCATTAGGATGATTTCTGAAGGATAATGTGACACTGAAAACTGGAGTAAAAGCTGCTGAAAATTCAGCTTTGCCATCACAGGAAATTTTTTTATTTTAAAATATATTAACATAGTGTACAGTCACTTTAAATTGTAATAATATTTTACAATATTACTGCCTACACTGTATTTTTGATCATATAAATGCAGCCTTGGTGAGCATAATAGACTACTTTCAAAAAAATCATCAACTTACAAAAACTTAACAACCTTAAACTTTTGAATAGTACTGTACCTCAACAGACATGCCTAAAAGACGATTTTTTAAATCAAATTCTTTTATGATCAAGAAATCTCACAGATCTGATGGAATATAATTATACGTCAACATAATTATACACTAAAACATGCCCATGCATGTGCAAATTGCGATAGCAGGGCAGTTCATATCTAAGCCAAGTTTTTTTCCCTTTCAGTTCTATTCTAGACAGACTCTGCCTGCCAGAAGAGTTAGAGTGGTCCACTCCTGGGGTTAGAGCATGGAGAATGAAATTAAGGGACGCAGCAGGAAAGATTGGTCTCAAATTCCCATGATTCTCCTCGACTGCCTGATGCTCTCTTGCTATATATGCAGATATCCTATCTCCATTCACAGTGCTGATGGTGAGCAAAGACGTCGTGTCATCTTAAGGAGAAAAACACCCTTTCAATTCTAAAAAAGGAGCATGTCCACATTAGATGTGGAGCATAGGTTGTTTTTAAAAAAAAGTAATTAATTTACTAATTCATGCATTTATTCAAAAATAAATAAATAAATGCATACATACATAATCAATAAATAACTAAAACTAATTTATAAATGTATAATATATAATCTATCTGAATTTCATACAACCGTTTGGTGAACTGAAAATGCTTTGAGGGATCCTGTTATATACTGTACATACACATAAGCCTCCAAGGGCACAGGTATACATGGGGATTGGTTTTTATCACCTGAAAATGCTTCTCTTGACCTCAGTATTAGCAGCTGAATTGGTTTCTGCATTCAAAGCTCATCTCAAGAGGTGGGCCGTAATCTCTCGCTCCACATGAGAAATCAAGCTGAGTGAAAGCAATGGGAGGCTAATACCAGTCATGCTTACCACACTGGAACTCATCTGCACCATCTTCACAATCCTTCTGCCCATCACAAAGCCACACGCTGGAGATGCAGTTCCCGCTGGGGCAGGCGAAGTGGCCTTCTGCACATTTCTGCCCGTGGGAGACTGCGGCAGTCAGAGAAAATACGTGTTTGATTATGGAGAGCGTAAATAAGTCCACGATTTGCTTAGTGTAGTGAGAATTTGGTCCGGCGGTTGTTTGGGTCATTATTCCCTCCTAAAATCGCTCCCAGGCAGATTAAATCTTTATGTGATGCAATTCTCTATGGGACTATAAGGGTGTAAAAGTGCACTTGCCTCATTAAAAGTACATCTCCATTCAGACAGGTCTTCTCCGATAAATTCCACATTTGCTTTCTATTTGAAACCACTGACACGCTAATGAGTAATAAGCTGAAACCTGCCAAGACTAATTTTCAGGCCACCTTTTCATCAGCGGTTTTGAAGGGACCGCAGTTTGCAGGAGTGTTTAAATGTCTGCTCTTCGCAAGTCTGACAATCACCAATAATTATTCATCAGCCTTCCGCACCTTTTGAGGCTCTTCAAGCATGGAGAAAAAGACAGGGGCTTGTCTCTGCTTCATTACCTCTTCGTGGGAGACTGCGGCAGTCAGAGAAAACACGTGTTTGATTATGGAGAGCGTAAATAAGTCCAAGATTTGCTTAGTGTTAGCGAATTTGGTCCAGTGGTTGGTTTGGGTCATTATTCCCTCCTAAAATCGCTCCCAGGCAGATGAAATCTTTATGTGATGCAATTCTCTATGGGACTATAAGGGTGTAAAAGTGCACTTGCCTCATTAAAAGTACATCTCCATTCAGACAGGTCTTCTCCGATAAATTCCACATTTGCTTTCTATTTGAAACCACTGACACGCTAATGAGTAATAAGCTGAAACCTGCCAAGACTAATTTTCAGGCCACCTTTTCATCAGCGGTTTTGAAGGGACCGCAGTTTGCAGGAGTGTTTAAATGTCTGCTCTTCGCAAGTCTGACAATCACCAATAATTATTCATCAGCCTTCCGCACCTTTTGAGGCTCTTCAAGCATGGAGAAAAAGACAGGGGCTTGTCTCTGCTTCATTACCTCTTTCATAAATAGTGTTTCGACAAAATTAATTTGATTTTAATGGAACCTGGCTTCCTCAAGCTGCAAAGCTAACAAACGGAGAGTTATAGTGAGCGTTACCCTGACAGTTCCTCTCGTCGGCGTAATCTCCGCAGTCATTGGCTCCATCGCACAGCCACGAATGGTGAACACACAGTGAGGTGCTGTTACAACTGACAAAGACCTTTTCTGCAACTCCCATCCTGTAAAAGTCTGCACAATCTGTGTGATCTGAAAAAAAGGGGGAAGACTTTGTGATCTAGGTCACAAGAGATGACAAAACAGATGACGCAAGTGATTCCAAGCTGTATGATCATTCATGCAGACACACACAATCCATAATCAAAATGAAAACAATAGTTCACCCAAATATGACTTCTGTCCATACGACTCTCAAAAGATGATTTTCTTAATAATATTCAAGCTACTCTTTGCAATGTAATGAAAGTGAATAGAGCGGAGTCTTCAAAATTACAAAAAAAGCACCATTACAGTAATAAAGTATCATTAAAATACAACTACACTATTCAGAAAGGGTTACATTAAATAGATCAAAAGTAATAGTAAACACATTTATAATGTTACAAAAGATTTCTATTTCAAATAAATTATGTACTTTTGAACTTTTTTTATTCATCAAAGAATCCCGAAAAAGAAGTATCACAGTTTCCACAACAATATTAGGTAGCACATGTGTTTTCAACATTGATAATAATAAAAATAATAATAAGAAGTGTTTCTTGAGCACCAAATCAATATATAAGGATGATTTCTGAAGAACCATGTGATACTACAAGACTGTAGTAATAGCTGCTGAAAATTTGGCTTTGCATAAATAAATTGTAATGACACTTCATAATATTATAAAGTTTTTTTTGGACCAAATAAATGTAGACTTAGTAAACATAAAAGGTTTCTTTTAAAAAATCATACTGATCCCAAACTTTTGAAGGGCAATATATAAGTCGGCTGAAGCCATATGATAGCTTTTTGTGAAAAAAAGACTGAAATTTGTTTGGTCAAAAATATTGTTCTCCTCCAAAGCCCCAAAATGGACTTCAGAAGTCATGCAGTCTACAAAAACATCAATACCAAATGACATTGGCTCTGTCATTGATGTCAATGCTGCCATTTGATTTGAAAGTTCCAGCAGTTTTGACTAATTAATTTAGACTAAAAATTCACTACACGTGACTAAAATAATGACTACAATATCATATGACATCAAAAGACTTGGAATATAGTCCCTCTGTCCCTCAGACTTGCTTTTAAAATACTTTTAAGGTGCTTTTTGTCATTTTGCCCCCTTTCATTATATGGGAAAGAGTGGACAGGATATGCTTTAAAAATGTGCATTTTTTGTTCCATTGAGGAAAGACAGTCAAAGATTTGGAAGGACATTTTTTTTTCATCTCTAGGTGAACTGTCCCTTTAATGACAGTTTATTGATTTATCCTCAGTTCTATCTAGGAATGCATTACATTTGTAGTCTATAATAGTCTGATACATCAAGGCAGTGATTATTACAGTAGGATAAAGAGAACGTGTGCTGCTTTGCAACATGGCCTTACTGCAGTTCTTTTCATCCGAGGCATCGGCGCAGTCGATGACCTGGTTGCACCAGGAGGATATTGGTATGCAAGTTCCATCTTGACAGGATGACTCAGATGCAGCACACGTGACATCTGGAACAGAGACACTTCATTTACACTGAGAGCGGAGAGACTAAAGCTCCTGGATGTGCGCTTAAATGAATTAAATATTGTGCGGCAATATTTGTATGATATGCACCGCAATTCACTGATGATAACAGGGTCTTCCAGACAGGACAGCTCCAAAGAAAATGACTTGTGAATTGCTTTCACAGCTTGAAAATTGGGTGTCATTTTTGAGGTCTAACATGGTCCGAAATAAACCTACTAGCGGCACAATATATTTTTTTGCTACCTATTTTCTTTTATAGACTGCAAAAAAATAACTTCCTTAAGTGAAATTTATATGCAAAATGTAAAAATAATAATATTCGCAGACAAGATACCCACTGTTACAAAATGCCTCATCTGAGTTGTCTCCACAGTCGTCCATTCCATCACAAAAGCGATTGTTAGCCACACAACGCCTGTTGTAGCAAGGACGGTGACCCTTTCGGCAGCTCCTGTTGTCTAGCGATACGGAAAGCAACGGCACAGCAAATCTTTCACATCAGGGCAAAAAAAGCTTCATATCCTCTCTCTTATTTACTCTATCTGTTGCTCTGGGCTTATTCCCATTTGCTCCTCTGGTTGAAAGCAGTAAGGAGAAGCGGCTCATTTTATTAGGTTGAAGCCTCAGGGAATGGAACTGCCACCTTAAACCAATTCTGCGTGCTTACTGCTTTCATGATGCAGGAGCAGGGACTACATACGGCGAAGCATTGTGATCGGCTACTTACCACAATATTGCATTTTCTCATCTGACTTGTCTTTGCAGTGGGCAATTCCATCACATGTTAGCTGGTAGTCTATACATTCCCCATTTCCACACTCAAACTCAGTGTGGATGTTGCAAGAGGACGTTTTTGCTATAAAAGAACACAAAATGATGTTAAAAGAATCTAGCAAACAAAACATGTTAATCATATAAAAGATGTATTCAACTGCATTTTTAATTGATTTTTAATTAACTTCTGAATAAAATAAAAAAATAAGACAACAATTAGAATCATGTCTTTGATCCAATAGCACACCCTTTCTCAAGAAGCTACACTTTTTGAAGTACCATTCATGTCCATAGCAAAAATAGTACAGAAAGAGTTTAAATCTCAAACTTCTGAGCAACAGCCATAGCGATGACTAGTTAAATACAAAACAAATGCTGGAATAAATGAAGCAAAGTAATTTCACATCTTTCTGAGATGGAGGGACTCATATTCCCTGAGAGTCTGAGGGAAGCATGGTGAAACTTACACACACATCTGTTGTCATCGAGCAGTATCCGCTCTCCTCGGCAGCTGCAGTTGACTGTGCCATCTGGAGTAAGGAGACAGAGGTCACCACAGCCACCATTCAGAACCCTGCATGGAGATAGCTCGCCTGAAACACAGGGACAAGGAAACATCACGTACCTTCACAACAGTGCTCTGAGTATATATAAAAAAGCCTAAATAACAATATTAAGCAACAAACAAACATGAACACAGAGAAAAGTCATTCCAAAGACTTTGAAGTGAGCAATCCACAAAACTTTGAGCTAAAACGGGTTTGCTTTCTTAAAAAGAGCTGACTACACTGACAAATGCAGTACATCAGAGGCTTATTCACTGAATACCCTGGAGTCCCTACAAAGTGCAGTTCCTAAGCAAAACAAAAAAAAGTTGTTAAAAATTTAAAACATAAGTGTAATCTCATTTAAACGGAAGAAGAGAACTATACTGTTCTGCTCTACGTATTTCTAGGTCACTATAATCAAATATGCAAATTTGTGATACTAAACATGCGACTCTTTAGTACCAATGTTAGTTTAGTCTTATTGAGATACTATTATAGTTTTTTATTACATTTTTGAATCAGTTTTCATTTTTATATTTTCCGCTTTCTTCTTCATTTTAGTTTTTAATTGTAATTTTAGTAATTTTGTGTTGTATACTGTTAAAAAATAAAGATAGAACGATATATATATATATATATATATATATATATATATATAGATAGATAGATAGATAGATAGATAGAAAATTCTGTCATATTAATGCAGAACATTGTGTGCTATTTATTTTAGAGTGTATATAGTTTTTATTAATTTTTATTTCAGTTTTAGTTTTTGTTATTTTAGTACAAGTTAAACTAACTTAAAATGAAAAATGTTGCCTTGGCAACTAGCCGAAAAGTTTTGAAATCTGAAAAAGATTTTATACTTTATTTCATTTCAGTTAAAGCTATTATTTTTATTTTAAATAAAAATTTTTATGGTGTACATTTTAAGTTTCAGTTCTAGTTAACTATAATAACCCTGCTTTATACAGACGTCAGATGTTCTCACATCCATTAAAGCACAAGATGTTCTTAGGACAGATCTCAAATCATGCTGGAGAACAGGTTTTTGGTTTATGCTGCCTGACTGCTGTCATTAAAGATACCAAGACATTCTGCAAGTTTTGCTCTAATTATTATGCAGGTAATGTATATTTATAATTAAAAACAAAATAGAAATAGAAAGAATTGTCCATTTAATCAGACTGGTCAAAGAACTTTTAAATGAACATCCAGACTGTCAGGAAACGTTATGAATCCAGAACATTGTGCCTCTGGGAGCTGTATGAAGCGCCCATACCTATGAAGAGCCTCCAGCATCTCTAATTCATTGTACTGTGACTCAACATGAATATGGAAACGAGTCTCAAAAATCAAAGGTGGTGTGTTAAAGGGGTCATATGATGTTGCTAAAAAGAACATTATTTTGTGTATTTGGTGTAATGAAATGTGTTTATGTGGTTTAAGGTTAAAAAACACATTATTTTCCACATACTGTACATTATTGTTTCTCCTCTATGCCCCACCTTTCTGAAACGCATCGATTTTTACAAAGCTCATCGGTCTGAAAAGCGAGGTGTACGCTGATTGGCCAGCTATCCAGTGCGTTGTGCTATTTAAGTATAAATACCTCAAGCGTGTGACGGAAATGTTACTCTCTTATCATATTGTGATGCCCTGTCCGGCGACGAAAACAAAAACATTAAAACCCATTATAAACGAGGCATTTGTTGCATCCAGTGGGGACATAATTAC
>NW_015635035.1:133329-136803 GCF_001515625.1 Sinocyclocheilus rhinocerous | reverse complement strand
AGGCCAAACAAAGTAGTTTCGCTTTCACAACGAAACACACGGCGGGCTAGAGTGAGCAGAGGCCGGAGGCCTAGAGTGAGCGGAGGGCGGCGGGCTAGAGTGAGTGGAGGCCGGCAGGCTTGCGAACGGCGCGGCCGGCGGATTCGACGAAGGAGCGTCCGGCGGACTTGCTTAGGTAGGCATGGTCGACTCTTAACTTTTATAAAGAATATCTCTTTGGATTTGAGACTTTAGTCTTTGCAACTTTACAGATCTTCTTTATGCACCAAGAGCTTGTAACACTCGAAAGAGAAAAGAAAAATGAAATCGCATCATATGACCCCTTTAACTTGGCATAGTGTCAGATGAAAGAATAGGAAAGAAAGATTTCTGTAAGAAGATCACATTGTTGATCACAACAGCAGTTATCCTCACATCTGTCTGGCGGTGTTGACTGGTAACATTCCTTAGGTAAAAATGCTTAGGGGCAGACAGCTGCAATCATATGGCATGATCAAACAAATGAGAGGAGAAAACCCCTCACAGCAGGCTCCCAAACAGAAACCGTCGGGAGTCTCTTAAACCGATTTCCCGATGTCCTACTTTTCATATTTGTGACAGTTCAGAGCGTCCTCTGTGACTCAAGGATACTTTTTAAAATTAATTATGTCACCAATTTAGTTTGCTTGGTTACTAAATAAGTCCACTCTAATTTATCATTCCTACTATTCCTTGGAAATCAAAAAGAGCCACCGCCAGCGAAAGCTTAACTCTGAATTCAATGCAGGCAACACATATATGAAAGTTTTAGAGGCCACTCTCAGAGCCCAAACATTTATTTTGGAATACTTACAATTATTAGTGTCTTTGGCAACTGCTATAATTCCCATTGGCTGGTGGGGAATATCAGCCCTGAGAACTTTAGTATCTCCTCCTGTGAACTTGTTGGTTCGCAGCACAGCCCGCCGAGTCCAGTCAGACCAAAAAATGTAGTTTCCGTGGATAGCAAGTCCAAAAAATGTGCCAGCTCCTGACCTTACAATCACCTGACAACAAATACAGAGGGTAAAGTATAAAGCAGGGGTGTCCAAACTCGGTCCTGGAGGGCCGGTGTCCTGAAGAGTTTAGCTCCAACCCCAATTAAACACACCTGAACCAGCTAATCAAGCTCTTACTAGGCATACTAGAAACTTAAAGGCAGGTGTGTTGAGGCAAGTTGGAGCTAAACTCTGCAGGACACCGGCCCTCCAGGACCGAGTTTGGGCAGCCCTGGTATAAAGCATTTGCTTACAGATTATATATATTCGATATATAGTATATATTTGTGTGCTGCCATGTATTGTATACATTATATTATAAGTGAGTGTGTTGTATGTTTATGTGTATATTAATATTTGTGAAAGAAGGCTGCATTTATTTTTAATTATTTCTATTTTAATAGTACATTTAAAAGAACAGCATTTTTTGAAATAGAACAAATCATACTGATCCCAAAATAAAACACTGAAAAACTAACATTAACAGTTTTAAATTATACAAGTGAATTTAGGCATCGCATTATTATAATGTACAGTATGAACAATTTTATAAATATTTATTTTGAGATGTCCTAAAGATAATCGCAAAGGTAATCAAAACGTAAAATCAGGACAAAATTTACATGCATTATTAAATATCCAATATTGACCGATAAAATACATTAAAATACATTTCGGTAACACTTTAGTATAGGGACCAATTTTCATTATTAACTAGTTGCGTATTGCCATGCTTATTAAATAACATATTGGCTGTTTATTAGTACTTATAAATCACATATTCTTTAAGACCATATTCTACATCCCTAATCCTACCCAATACCTAAACTTTACAACTAGCTTACTAACTTTTAATAAGCAGCAAATTAGGAGTTTAATGAGGCAAAAGTCTTCGTTAATGGTTTGTTAATAGCGAGAATTGGACCTTAAAATAAAGTGTAACCAAAATTTCTAATATGGTATGGTACTGATATTTCATGCATCCTAAAATTTCAGCCATCCAGCTGTCAAAATATTCACCACTATTATCAGTCATCACAAAACATGCATCATTTTTGGCCACCAGTCCTTTAGACAAATGCATCTTACACAAGGATCAAACCATTGGCTAACAATTAAAAACAAGGGACAAAAACAAACTCTGACGACCACTGGAAAGTCTCTATGAGGGGACTAAAGCTAATGTGTAGGTAGAGGACACATGCTTTAAATAATCCCCCAAGCAGCCAGTTTAGCCCAGATCCTGTGAGTGTTAATGCAGGTGTCATGGTGACGGACACAGATATACATCACACGACTCCTTCTGGGAGTTTCCAGGCTGTGGGGCGGGAGGATGTCCCACAGCTCCGGAGACCCAACCATTAACAGGAACACGCTTGTAGTCGTGATCACATTAGCCCTGCCACCATGGTGGGAAAAATAGGACAGGTGTTGATTAAGAGAGCCCAGCTTGAGCAAACAACAACTGGGGGGGGGAATGAGGAACATGCCAGATGGTTTTTGATGGAGCATATTGATTCAGAATTAAATTTAGGGGTGCAAGCGTTCTGCTCCAGCATTAATTATCTCTGCTTATCTGATCAAATAGATGTCAAATAGAGTTTTTGGCTAACAACTATAGCCGCATGCATTTGCTCGCAGTTCTGATGGGCATTACCAAAAATTTACATCTATAATAATAGTCCTCTTTGTGTGGATGTGATATAAATAATGGCACCTCACAGTGTGACAGATTGTGTTTCATCAGAGAAAGTCTAACCATGCGTACCGTTAAGCTTCCACTCAATTTCACCACACAAACCCCTTTGCTAAAACCAGTTGGGAGATTCCAACTGCAAGGCAGTTTGCCAAAAGCCATGTTGATTTAGTTTTGCTTAATTCTTCACAGTTTAATTGGCTAGTTGATAGGATGGCCTGGCAGGGGTCTCGAAATAAGCTTTCATTACCACTAGTGTACTTAGATTGGGAGGTTGAGGAACTCTAATTAACTCTTTTTCATGTTTCTTCAAAGTGGATAATTCATTACGATTAAGCTGATTTTATGAAGGGTCAATGGACCCGGCATCAGTGGACACTAATAACTCCAGAGGGTCACCCGTCCCATGGGCGGTCATCAAGTCATTATTGTCGAGATGTACTGTAGAGACCCGCTGCAAAACCCAATTGAGGTTTATGTTTTAGAAAATGAGTAGGAATTACTTCAACTGGTGGTTATTTCCACTAATCAAAAGCAATCCACTAGGGTTAATTTAACATGATTCATTATTCAAAAAGCAATAAAAGAATAACATCTTTGAAGTATATTCATTTTGAGTTTATCTCAACAAATACTGATATGCAATTAATCGTGAAGAATCTGATTAATTAATCAGCATTAGAGGTCTGCACGGGCTTTAAACTGAAGACCCGAACCCGACCCAAACCCGAAATCCCCCCCCCCCAAAACGAATACCCAATT